>NW_027514641.1:0-151742 GCF_048772815.1 Callospermophilus lateralis
TGGAACACCTTTCCAATAAAGGTGTTTTTACGCAGTCTTTGCTTGTGGCTATTTCAAGAGGAAACAAACCACAAAGACAGAACTTAGAACTACTTTATTTTGTCAAGTTTCAAGGAGCTAGCACAAACCGTGTTTGATTTAGACTTAAAAAACACATCTATCTGTATATGGAGGAAATAGAGTGAAACCTAAAAATTCAAACTGTTAGTGGTAACGAACGCTTCATCCTAGAAGAGTGAAAGTTGGGCAGCTAAGTGGACTTAGTGAACTGATCATTACCACAGAGATCATCAAGGTCGGATGAAAAAAAATTTGCCGAGTATTCAGAAAACCAGTAGCATATTGGAAGCTTGGAACACCTTTCCAATAAAGGTGTTTTACGCAGTCTTTGCTTGTGGCTATTTCAAGAGGAAACAAACCACACAGACAGAACTTAGAACTACTCTATTTTGTCAAGTTTCAAGGAGCTAGCACAAACCGTGTTTGATTTAGACTTAAAAACACATCTATCTGTATAGGAGGAAATAGAGTGAAACCTAAAAATTCAAACTGTTACTGGTAACGAACGCTTCATCCTAGAAGAGTGAAAATTGGGCAGCTAAGTGGACTTAGTGAACTGATCATTACACAGAGATCATCAAGGTCGGATGAAAAAAAATTTGCCGAGTATTCAGAAAACAAGTTCTATTTTGGAAGCTTGGAACACCTTTCTAATAAAGGTGTTTTACGCAGTGTTTGCCTGTGGCTATTTCAAGAGGAAACAAACCACAAAGACAGAACTTAGAACTACTTTATTTTGTCAAGTTTCAAGGAGCTAGCACAAACCGTGTTTGATTTAGACTTAAAAAACACATCTATCTGTATAGGAGGAAATAGAGTGAAACCTAAAAATTCAAACTGTTACTGGTAACGAACGCTTCATCCTAGAAGAGTGAAAGTATGCAGCTAAGTGGACTTAGTGAACTGATCATTACCACAGAGATCATCAAGGTCGGATGAAAAAAAATTTGCCGAGTATTCAGAAAACCAGTAGTATTTTGGAAGCTTGGAACACCTTTCCAATGAATGTGTTTTACGCAGTCTTTGCTGTGGCTATTTCAAGAGAAACAAACCACAAAGACAGAACTTAGAACTACTTTATTTTGTCAAGTTTCATGTAGCTAGCATAACCGTGTTTGATTTAGACTTAAAAAACACATCTATCTGTATAGGAGGAAATAGAGTGAAACCTAAAAATTCAAACTGTTACTGGTAACGAACGCTTCATCCTAGAAGAGTGAAAATTGGGCAGCTAAGTGGACTTAGTGAACTGATCATTACCACAGAGATCATCAAGGTCGGATAAAAAAAAATTTGCCGAGTATTCAGAAAACCAGTAGTATTTTGGAGCTTGGAACACCTTTCCAATAAAGGTGTTTTACGCAGTCTTTGCTTGTGGCTATTTCAAGAGGAAACAAACCACAAAGACAGAACTTAGAACTACTTTATTTTGTCAAGTTTCAAGGAGCTAGCACAAACCGTGTTTGATTTAGACTTAAAAAACACATCTATCTGTATAGGAGGAAATAGAGTGAAACCTAAAAATTCAAACTGTTACTGGTAACGAACGCTTCATCCTAGAAGAGTGAAAGTTGGGCAGCTAAGTGGACTTAGTGAACTGATCATTACCACAGATATCATCAAGGTCGGATGAAAAAAAATTTGCCGAGTATTCCGAAAACCAGTAGTATTTTGGAAGCTTGGAACACCTTTCCAATAAAGGTGTTTTACGCAGTCTTTGCTTGTGGCTATTTCAAGAGGAAACAAACCACAAAGACAGAACTTAGAACTACTCTATTTTGTCAAGTTTCAAGGAGCTAGCACAAACCGTGTTTGATTTAGACTTAAAAAACACATCTATCTGTATAGGAGGAAATAGAGTGAAACCTAAAAATTCAAACTGTTACTGGTAACGAACGCTTCATCCTAGAAGAGTGAAAATTAGGCAGCTAAGTGGACTTAGTGAACTGATCATTACCACAGAGATCATCAAGGTCGGATGAAAAAAAGTTTGCCGAGTATTCCGAAAACCAGTAGTTTTTTGGAAGCTTGGCACAGCTTTCCAATGAATGTGTTTTACGCAGTCTTTGCTTGTGCCTATTTCAAGAGGAAACAAACCACAAAGACAGAACTTAGAACTACTTTATTTTGTCAAGTTTCAAAAAGCTAGCACAAACCGTGTTTGATTTAGACTTCAAAACACATCTATATATATAGGAGGAAATAGAGTGAAACCTAAATACTCAAGCTGTTACTGGTAACGAACGCTTCATCCTAGAAGAGTGAATATTGGGCAGCTAAGTGGACTAAGTAAACTGATCATTACCACAGAGATCATCAAGGTCGGATGAAAAAAAAATATTGCCGGAGTATTCAGAAAACCAGTAGTTTTTTGGAAGCTTGGCACACCTTTCAAATGATGGTGTTTTACGCAGTGTTTGCTTGTGGCTATTTCAAGAGGAAACAAACCACAAAGACAGAACTTAGAACTACTTTATTTTGTCAAGTTTCAAGGAGCTAGCACAAACCGTGTTTGATTAGACTTAAAAAACACATCTATCTGTATAGGAGGAAATAGAGTGAAACCTAAAAATTCAAACTGTTACTGGTAACGAACGCTTCATCCTAGAAGAGTGAAAGTTATGCAGCTAAGTGGACTTATTGAACTGATCATTACCACAGAGATCATCAAGGTCGGATGAAAAAAATTTGCCGAGTATTCAGAAAACCAGTAGTATTTTTGGAAGATTGGAACACCTTTCCAAAGAATGTGTTTTACGCAGTCTTTGCTTGTGGCTATTTCAAGAGGAAACAAACCACAAAGACAGAACTTAGAACTACTTTATTTTTGTCAAGTTTCAAGGAGCTAGCACAAACCGTGTTTGATTTAGACTTAAAAAACACATCTATCTGTATAGGAGGAATAGAGTGAAACCTAAAAATTCAAACTGTTACTGGTAACGAACGCTTCATCCTAGAAGAGTGAAAATTGGGCAGCTAAGTGGACTTAGTGAACTGATCATTACCACAGAGATCATCAAGGTCGGATGAAAAAAAATTTGCCGAGTATTCAGAAAACCAGTAGTATTTTGGAAGCTTGGAACACCTTTCCAATAAAGGTGTTTTACGCAGTCTTTGCTTGTGGCTATTTCAAGAGGAAACAAACCACAAAGACAGAACTTAGAACTACTTTATTTTGTCAAGTTTCAAGGAGCTTGCACAAACCATGTTTGATTTAGACTTAGAAAAGACATCTATCTGTATAGGAGGAAATAGAGTGAAACCTAAAAATTCAAACTGTACTGGTAACGAACGCTTCATCCTAGAAGAGTGAAAGTTGGGCAGCTAAGTGGACTTAGTGAACTGATCATTACCACAGAGATCATCACGGTCGGATGAAAAAAAATTTGCCGAGTATTCAGAAAACCAGTTCTATTTTGGAAGCTTGGAACACCTTTCCAATAAAGTGTGTTTTACGCAGTCTTTGCTTGTGCCTATTTCAAGAGGAAACGAACCACAAAGACAGAACTTAGAACTACTTTATTTTGTCAAGTTTCAAGGAGCTAGCACAAACCGTGTTTGATTTAGACTTAAAAACACATCTATCTGTATAGGAGGAAATAGAGTGAAACCTAAAAATTCAAACTGTTACTGGTAACGAACGCTTCATCCTAGAAGAGTGAAAGTTGGGCAGCTAAGTGGACTTAGTGAACTGATCATTACCACAGAGATCATCAAGGTCGATTAAAAAAAATTTGCCGAGTATTCAGAAAACCAGTAGCATTTTGGAAGCTTGGAACACCTTTTCAATAAAGGTGTTTTACGCACTGTTTGCTTGTGGCTATTTCAAGAGGAAACAAACCACAAAGACAGAACTTAGAACTACTTTATTTTGTCAAGTTTCAAGGAGCTAGCAGAAACCGTGTTTGATTTAGACTTAAAAAAACACATCTATCTGTATAGGAGGAAATAGAGTGAAACCTAAAAATTCAAACTGTTACTGGTAACGAACGCTTCATCCTAGAAGAGTGAAAGTTGGGCAGCTAAGTGGACTTAGTGAACTGATCATTACCACAGAGATCATCAAGGTCGGATGAAAAAAATTTGCCGAGTATTCAGAAAACCAGTAGTATTTTGAAAGCTTGAAACACCTTTCCAATGAATGTGTTTTACGCAGTCTTTGCTTGTGGCTATTTCAAGAGGAAACAAACCACAAAGACAGAACTTAGAACTACTTTATTTTGTCAAGTTTCATGGAGCTAGCATAAACCGTGTTTGATTTAGACTTAAAAAACACATCTATCTGTATATCAGGAAATAGAGTGAAACCTAAAAATTCAAACTGTTACTGGTAACGAACGCTTCATCCTAGAAGAGTGAAAATTGGGCAGCTAAGAGGACTTAGTGAACTGATCATTACCACAGAGATCATCAAGGTCGGATGAAAAAAAATTTGCCGAGATTCAGAAAACCAGTAGTATTTTGGAATCTTGGAACACCTTTCCAATAAAGGTGTTGTACGCAGTCTTTGCTTGTGGCTATTTCAAGAGGAAACAAACCACAAAGACAGAACTTAGAACTACTTTATTTTGTCAAGTTTCAAGGAGCTAGCACAAACCGTGTTTGATTTAGACTTAATAACACATCTATCTGTATAGGAGGAAATAGAGTGAAACCTAAAAATTCAAACTGTTACTGGTAACGAACGCTTCATCCTAGAAGAGTGAAAGTTGGAAGGCTAAGTGGATTTAGTGAACTGATCATTACCACAGAGATCATCAAGGTCGGATGAAAAAAAATTTGCCGAGTATTCAGAAAACCAGTAGTATTTTGGAAGCTTGGAACACCTTTCAAATGAATGTGTTTTATGCAGTCTTTGCTTGTGGCTATTTCAAGAGGAAACAAACCACAAAGACAGAACTTAGAACTACTTTATTTTGTCAAGTTTCATGGAGCTAGCATAAACCGTGTTTGATTTAGACTTAAAAAACACATCTATCTGTATAGGAGGATATAGAGTGAAACCTAAAAATTCAAACTGTTACTGGTAACGAACGCTTCATCCTAGAAGAGTGAAAATTGGGCAGCTAAGTGGACTTAGTGAACTGATCATTACCACAGAGATCATCAAGGTCGGATGAAAAAAAATTTGCCGAGTATTCAGAAAACCAGTAGTATTTTGGAAGCTTGGAACACCTTTCCAATAAAGGTGTTTTACGCAGTCTTTGCTTGTGGCTATTTCAAGAGGAAACAAACCACAAAGACAGAACTTAGAACTACTTTATTTTGTCAAGTTTCAAGGAGCTAGCACAAACCGTGTTTGATTTAGACTTAAAAAACACATCTATCTGTATAGGAGGAAATAGAGTGAAACCTAAAAATTCAAACTGTTAGTGGTAACGAACGCTTCATCCTAGAAGAGTGAAAGTTGGGCAGCTAAGTGGACTTAGTGACTGATCATTACCACAGAGATCATCAAGGTCGGATGAAAAAAAATTTGCCGAGTATTCAGAAAACCAGTAGCATATTGGAAGCTTGGAACACCTTTCCAATAAAGGTGTTTTACGCAGTCTTTGCTTGTGGCTATTTCAAGAGGAAACAAACCACACAGACAGAACTTAGAACTACTCTATTTTGTCAAGTTTCAAGGAGCTAGCACAAACCGTGTTTGATTTAGACTTAAAAAACACATCTATCTGTATAGGAGGAAATAGAGTGAAACCTAAAAATTCAAACTGTTACTGGTAACGAACGCTTCATCCTAGAAGAGTGAAAATTGGGCAGCTAAGTGGACTTAGTGAACTGATCATTACCACAGAGATCATCAAGGTCGGATGAAAAAAAATTTGCCGAGTATTCAGAAAACAAGTTCTATTTTGGAAGCTTGGAACACCTTTCTAATAAAGGTGTTTTACGCAGTGTTTGCCTGTGGCTATTTCAAGAGGAAACAAACCACAAAGACAGAACTTAGAACTACTTTATTTTGTCAAGTTTCAAGGAGCTAGCACAAACCGTGTTTGATTTAGACTTAAAAAACACATCTATCTGTATAGGAGGAAATAGAGTGAAACCTAAAAATTCAAACTGTTACTGGTAACGAACGCTTCATCCTAGAAGAGTGAAAGTTATGCAGCTAAGTGGACTTAGTGAACTGATCATTACCACAGAGATCATCAAGGTCGGATGAAAAAAAATTTGCCGAGTATTCAGAAAACCAGTAGTATTTTGGAAGCTTGGAACACCTTTCCAATGAATGTGTTTTACGCAGTCTTTGCTTGTGGCTATTTCAAGAGGAAACAAACCACAAAGACAGAACTTAGAACTACTTTATTTTGTCAAGTTTCATGTAGCTAGCATAACCGTGTTTGATTTAGACTTAAAAAACACATCTATCTGTATAGGAGGAAATAGAGTGAAACCTAAAAATTCAAACTGTTACTGGTAACGAACGCTTCATCCTAGAAGAGTGAAAATTGGGCAGCTAAGTGGACTTAGTGAACTGATCATTACCACAGAGATCATCAAGGTCGGATAAAAAAAAATTTGCCGAGTATTCAGAAAACCAGTAGTATTTTGGAGCTTGGAACACCTTTCCAATAAAGGTGTTTTACGCAGTCTTTGCTTGTGGCTATTTCAAGAGGAAACAAACCACAAAGACAGAACTTAGAACTACTTTATTTTGTCAAGTTTCAAGGAGCTAGCACAAACCGTGTTTGATTTAGACTTAAAAAACACATCTATCTGTATAGGAGGAAATAGAGTGAAACCTAAAAATTCAAACTGTTACTGGTAACGAACGCTTCATCCTAGAAGAGTGAAAGTTGGGCAGCTAAGTGGACTTAGTGAACTGATCATTACCACAGATATCATCAAGGTCGGATGAAAAAAAATTTGCCGAGTATTCCGAAAACCAGTAGTATTTTGGAAGCTTGGAACACCTTTCCAATAAAGGTGTTTTACGCAGTCTTTGCTTGTGGCTATTTCAAGAGGAAACAAACCACAAAGACAGAACTTAGAACTACTCTATTTTGTCAAGTTTCAAGGAGCTAGCACAAACCGTGTTTGATTTAGACTTAAAAAACAC
Source organism: Callospermophilus lateralis (assembly GCF_048772815.1). NCBI lineage: Eukaryota > Metazoa > Chordata > Mammalia > Rodentia > Sciuridae > Callospermophilus > Callospermophilus lateralis. Next base: position 7,124 of record NW_027514641.1, read on the forward strand.
ATCTATCTGTATAGGAGGAAATAGAATGAAACCTAAAAATTCAAACTGTTACTGGTAACGAACGCTTCATCCTAGAAGAGTGAAAATTAGGCAGCTAAGTGGACTTAGTGAACTGATCATTACCACAGAGATCATCAAGGTCGGATGAAAAAAAGTTTGCCGAGTATTCCGAAAACCAGTAGTTTTTTGGAAGCTTGGCACAGCTTTCCAATGAATGTGTTTTACGCAGTCTTTGCTTGTGCCTATTTCAAGAGGAAACAAACCACAAAGACAGAACTTAGAACTACTTTATTTTGTCAAGTTTCAAAAAGCTAGCACAAACCGTGTTTGATTTAGACTTCCAAACACATCTATATATATAGGAGGAAATAGAGTGAAACCTAAATACTCAAGCTGTTACTGGTAACGAACGCTTCATCCTAGAAGAGTGAATATTGGGCAGCTAAGTGGACTAAGTAAACTGATCATTACCACAGAGATCATCAAGGTCGGATGAAAAAAAATTTTGCCGAGTATTCAGAAAACCAGTAGTTTTTTGGAAGCTTGGCACACCTTTCCAATGATGGTGTTTTACGCAGTGTTTGCTTGTGGCTATTTCAAGAGGAAACAAACCACAAAGACAGAACTTAGAACTACTTTATTTTGTCAAGTTTCAAGGAGCTAGCACAAACCGTGTTTGATTTAGACTTAAAAAACACATCTATCTGTATAGGAGGAAATAGAGTGAAACCTAAAATTTCAAACTGTTACTGGTAACGAACGCTTCATCCTAGAAGAGTGAAAGTTATGCAGCTAAGTGGACTTATTGAACTGATCATTACCACAGAGATCATCAAGGTCGGATGAAAAAAATTTGCCGAGTATTCAGAAAAACAGTAGTATTTTGGAAGATTGGAACACCTTTCCAAAGAATGTGTTTTACGCAGTCTTTGCTTGTGGCTATTTCAAGAGGAAACAAACCACAAAGACAGAACTTAGAACTACTTTATTTTGTCAAGTTTCAAGGAGCTAGCACAAACCGTGTTTGATTTAGACTTAAAAAACACATCTATCTGTATAGGAGGAAATAGAGTGAAACCTAAAAATTCAAACTGTTACTGGTAACGAACGCTTCATCCTAGAAGAGTGAAAATTGGGCAGCTAAATGGACTTAGTGAACTGATCATTACCACAGAGATCATCAAGGTCGGATGAAAAAAATTTGCCGAGTATTCAGAAAACCAGTAGTATTTTGGAAGCTTGGAACACCTTTCCAATAAAGGTGTTTTACGCAGTCTTTGCTTGTGGCTATTTCAAGAGGAAACAAACCACAAAGACAGAACTTAGAACTACTTTATTTTGTCAAGTTTCAAGGAGCTAGCACAAACCATGTTTGATTTAGACTTAGAAAAGACATCTATCTGTATAGGAGGAAATAGAGTGAAACCTAAAAATTCAAACTGTTACTGGTAACGAACGCTTCATCCTAGAAGAGTGAAAGTTGGGCAGCTAAGTGGACTTAGTGAACTGATCATTACCACAGAGATCATCACGGTCGGATGAAAAAAAATTTGCCGAGTATTCAGAAAAAAAGTTCTATTTTGGAAGCTTGGAACACCTTTCCAATAAAGGTGTTTTACGCAGTCTTTGCTTGTGCCTATTTCAAGAGGAAACGAACCACAAAGACAGAACTTAGAACTACTTTATTTTGTCAAGTTTCAAGGAGCTAGCACAAACCGTGTTTGATTTAGACTTAAAAAACACATCTATCTGTATAGGAGGAAATAGAGTGAAACCTAAAAATTCAAACTGTTACTGGTAACGAACGCTTCATCCTAGAAGAGTGAAAGTTGGGCAGCTAAGTGGACTTAGTGAACTGATCATTACCACAGAGATCATCAAGGTCGGATTAAAAAAAATTTGCCGAGTATTCAGAAAACCAGTAGCATTTTGGAAGCTTGGAACACCTTTTCAATAAAGGTGTTTTACGCAGTGTTTGCTTGTGGCTATTTCAAGAGGAAACAAACCACAAAGACAGAACTTAGAACTACTTTATTTTGTCAAGTTTCAAGGAGCTAGCAGAAACCGTGTTTGATTTAGACTTAAAAAAACACATCTATCTGTATAGGAGGAAATAGAGTGAAACCTAAAAATTCAAACTGTTACTGGTAACGAACGCTTCATCCTAGAAGAGTGAAAGTTGGGCAGCTAAGTGGACTTAGTGAACTGATCATTACCACAGAGATCATCAAGGTCGGATGAAAAAAAATTTGCCGAGTATTCAGAAAACCAGTAGTATTTTGAAAGCTTGAAACACCTTTCCAATGAATGTGTTTTACGCAGTCTTTGCTTGTGGCTATTTCAAGAGGAAACAAACCACAAAGACAGAACTTAGAACTACTTTATTTTGTCAAGTTTCATGGAGCTAGCATAAACCGTGTTTGATTTAGACTTAAAAAACACATCTATCTGTATATCAGGAAATAGAGTGAAACCTAAAAATTCAAACTGTTACTGGTAACGAACGCTTCATCCTAGAAGAGTGAAAATTCTGCAGCTAAGAGGACTTAGTGAACTGATCATTACCACAGAGATCATCAAGGTCGGATGAAAAAAAATTTGCCGAGTATTCAGAAAACCAGTAGTATTTTGGAAGCTTGGAACACCTTTCCAATAAAGGTGTTGTACGCAGTCTTTGCTTGTGGCTATTTCAAGAGGAAACAAACCACAAAGACAGAACTTAGAACTACTTTATTTTGTCAAGTTTCAAGGAGCTAGCACAAACCGTGTTTGATTTAGACTTAATAAACACATCTATCTGTATAGGAGGAAATAGAGTGAAACCTAAAAATTCAAACTGTTACTGGTAACGAACGCTTCATCCTAGAAGAGTGAACGTTGGGCAGCTAAGTGGACTTAGTGAACTGATCATTACCACAGAGATCATCAAGGTCGGATGAAAAAAAATTTGCCGAGTATTCAGAAAACCAGTAGCATTTTGGAAGCTTGGAACACCTTTCCAATAAAGGTGTTTTACGCAGTGTTTGCTTGTGGCTATTTCAAGAGGAAACAAACCACAAAGACAGAACTTAGAACTACTGTATTTTGTCCAGTTTCAAGGAGCTAGCACAAACCGTGTTTGATTTAGACTTAAAAAACACATCTATCTGTATAGGAGGAAATAGAGTGAAACCTAAAAATTCAAACTGTTACTGGTAACGAATGCTTCATCCTAGAAGCGTGAAAGTTGGGCAGCTAAGTGGACTTAGTGAACTGATCATTACCACAGAGATCATCAAGGTCGGATGAAAAAAAATTTGCCGAGTATTCAGAAAACCAGTAGTATTTTGGAAGCTTGGAACACCTTTCCAATGAAGGTGTTTTACGCAGTCTTTGCTTGTGGCTATTTCAAGAGGAAACAAACCACAAAGACAGAACTTAGAACTACTTTATTTTGTCAAGTTTCATGTAGCTAGCATAAACCGTGTTTGATTTAGACTTAAAAAACATATCTATCTGTATAGGAGGAAATAGAGTGAAACCTAAAAATTCAAACTGTTACTGGTAACGAACGCTTCATCCTAGAAGAGTGAAAATTGGGCAGCTAAGTGGACTTAGTGAACTGATCATTACCACAGAGATCATCAAGGTCGGATGAAAAAAAATTTGCCGAGTATTCAAATAACCAGTAGTATTTTGGAGCTTGGAACACCTTTCCAATAAAGGTGTTTTACGCAGTCTTTGCTTGTGGCTATTTCAAGAGGAAACAAACCACAAAGACAGAACTTAGAACTACTTTATTTTGTCAAGTTTCAAGGAGCTAGCACAAACCGTGTTTGATTTAGACTTAATAAACACATCTATCTGTATAGGAGGAAATAGAGTGAAACCTAAAAATTCAAACTGTTACTGGTAAGGAACGCTTCATCCTAGAAGAGTGAAAGTTGGGCAGCTAAGTGGACTTAGTGAACTGATAATTACCACAGATATCATCAAGGTCGGATGAAAAAAAATTTGCCGACTATTCAGAAAACCAGTAGTATTTTGGAAGCTTGGAACACCTTTCCAATAAAGGTGTTTTACGCAGTCTTTGCTTGTGGCTATTTCAAGAGGAAACAAACCACAAAGACAGAACTTAGAACTACTTTATTTTGTCAAGTTTCAAGGAGCTAGCACAAACCGTGTTTGATTTAGACTTAAAAAACACATCTGTCTGTATAGGAGAAAATAGAGTGAAACCTAAAAATTCAAACTGTTACTGGTAACGAACGCTTCATCCTAGAAGAGTGAAAATTGGGCCGCTAAGTGGACTTAGTGAACTGATCATTACCACAGAGATCATCAAGGTCGGATGAAAAAAAATTTGCCGAGTATTCAGAAAACCAGTTCTATTTTGGAAGCTTGGCACCCCTTTCCAATGAATGTGTTTTACGCAGACTTTGCTTGTGGCTATTTCAAGAGGAAACAAACCACAAAGACAGAACTTAGAACTACTTTATATTGTCAATTTTCATAAAGCTAGCACAAACCGTGTTTGATTTAGACTTAAAAAACACATCTATCTGTATAGGAGGAAATAGAGTGAAACCTAAAAATTCAAACTGTTACTGGTAACGAACGCTTCATCCTTGAAGAGTGAAAATTGGGCAGCTAAGTGGACTTAGTGAACTGATCATTACCACAGAGATCATCAAGGTCGGATGAAAAAAATTTGCCGAGTATTCAGAAAACCAGTTCTATTTTGGAAGCTTGGAACACCTTTCCAATAAAGGTGTTTTACGCAGTGTTTGCTTGTGGCTATTTCAAGAGGAAACAAACCACAAAGACAGAACTTAGAACTACTTTATTTTGTCAAGTTTCAAGGAGCTAGCACAAACCGTGTTTGATTTAGACTTAAAAAACACATCTATCTGTATAGGAGGAAATCGAGTGAAACGTAAAAATTCAAACTGTTACTGGTAACGAACGCTTCATTCTAGAAGAGTGAAAATTGGGCAGCTAAGTGGACTTAGTGAACTTATCATTACCACAGAGATCATCAAGGTCAGATGAAAAAAAATTTGCCGAGTATTCAGAAAACCAGTAGTATTTTGGAAGCTTGGAACACCTTTCCCATAAAGGTGTTTTACGCAGTGTTTGCTTGTGGCTATTTCAAGAGGAAACAAACCACAAAGACAGAACTTAGAACTACTTTATTTTGTCCAGTTTCAAGGAGCTAGCACAAACCGTGTTTCATTTAGACTTAAAAAACACATCTATCTGTATAGGAGGAAATAGAGTGAAACATAAAAATTCAAACTGTTACTGGTAACGAACGCTTCATCCTAGAAGAGTGAAAATTGGGCAGCTAAGTGGACTTAGTGAACTGATCATTACCACAGAGATCATCAAGGTCGGATGAAAAAAAATTTGCCAAGTATTCCGAAAACCAGTAGTTTTTTGGAAGCTTGGCACACCTTTCCAATGAATGTGTTTTACGCAGTCTTTGCTTGTGGCTATTTCAAGAGGAAACAAACCACAAAGACAGAACTTAGAACTAGTTTATTTTGTCAAGTTTCAAGGAGCTAGCACAAACCGTGTTTGATTTAGACTTCCAAACACATCTGTATATATAGGAGGAAATAGAGTGAAACCTAAAAACTCAAGCTGTTACTGGTAACAAACGCTTCATCCTAGAAGAGTGAATATTGGGCAGCTAAGTGGACTAAGTAAACTGATCATTACCACAGAGATCATCAAGGTCGGATGAAAAAAAATTTTGCAGAGTATTCAGAAAACCAGTAGTTTTTTGGAAGCTTGGCACACCTTTCCAATGAAGGTGTTTTATGCAGTCTTTGCTTGTGGCTATTTCAAGAGGAAACAAACCACAAAGACAGAACTTAGAACTACTTTATTTTGTCAAGTTTCAAGGAGCTAGCACAAACCGTGTTTGATTTAGACTTAAAAAACACATCTATCTGTATAGGAGGAAATAGAGTGAAACCTAAAAATTCAAACTGCTACTGGTAACGAACGCTTCATCCTAGAAGAGTGAAAGTTGGGCAGCTAAGTGGACTTAGTGAACTGATCATTACCACAGAGATCATCAAGGTCGGATGAAAAAAAAAATTGCCGAGTATTCAGAAAACCAGTAGTATTTTGGAAGCTTGGAACACCTTTCCAATGAATGTGTTTTACGCAGTCTTTGCTTGTGGCTATTTCAAGAGGAAACAAACCACAAAGACAGAACTTAGAACTACTTTATTTTGTCAAGTTTCATGTAGCTAGCATAAACCGTGTTTGATTTAGACTTAAAAAACACATCTATCTGTATAGGAGGAAATAGAGTGAAACCTAAAAATTCAAACTGTTACTGGTAACGAACGCTTCATCCTAGAAGAGTGAAAGTTGGGCAGCTAAGTGGACTTAGTGAACTGATCATTACCACAGAGATCATCACGGTCGGATGAATAAATATTTGCCGAGTATTCAGAAAACCAGTTCTATTTTGGAAGCTTGGAACACCTTTCCAATAAAGGTGTTTTACGCAGTCTTTGCTTGTGCCTATTTCAAGAGGAAAAGAACCACAAAGACAGAACTTAGAACTACTTTATTTTGTCAAATTTCAAGGAGCTAGCACAAACCGTGTTTGATTTAGACTTAAAAAACACATCTATCTGTATAGGAGGAAATAGAGTGAAACCTAAAAATTCAAACTGTTACTGGTAACGAACGCTTCATCCTAGAAGAGTGAAAGTTGGGCAGCTAAGTGGACTTAGTGAACTGATCATTACCACAGAGATCATCAAGGTCGGATTAAAAAAAATTTGCCGAGTATTCAGAAAACCAGTAGCATTTTGGAAGCTTGGAACACCTTTCCAATAAAGGTGTTTTACGCAGTGTTTGCTTGTGGCTATTTCAAGAGGAAACAAACCACAAAGACAGAACTTAGAACTACTTTATTTTGTCAAGTTTCAAGGAGCTAGCACAAACCGTGTTTGATTTAGACTTAAAAAACACATCTATCTGTATAGGAGGAAATAGAGTGAAACCTAAAAATTCAAACTGTTACTGGTAACGAACGCTTCATCCTAGAAGAGTGAAAGTTGGGCAGCTAAGTGGACTTAGTGAACTGATCATTACCACAGATCATCAAGGTCGGTTGAAAAAAAATTTGCCGAGTATTCAGAAAACCAGTAGTATTTTGAAAGCTTGAAACACCTTTCCAATGAATGTGTTTTACGCAGTCTTTGCTTGTGGCTATTTCAAGAGGAAACACACCACAAAGACAGAACTTAGAACTACTTTATTTTGTCAAGTTTCATGGAGCTAGCATAAACCGTGTTTGATTTAGACTTAAAAAACACATCTATCTGTATATCAGGAAATAGATTGAAACCTAAAAATTCAAACTGTTACTGGTAACGAACGCTTCATTCTAGAAGAGTGAAAATTGGGCAGCTAAGTGGACTTAGTGAACTTATCATTACCACAGAGATCATCAAGGTCAGATGAAAAAAAATTTGCCGAGTATTCAGAAAACCAGTAGTTTTTTGGAAGCTTGGCACACCTTTCCAATGAAGGTGTTTTATGCAGTCTTTGCTTGTGGCTATTTCAAGAGGAAACAAACCACAAAGACAGAACTTAGAACTACTTTATTTTGTCAAGTTTCAAGGAGCTAGCACAAACCGTGTTTGATTTAGACTTAAAAAACACATCTATCTGTATAGGAGGAAATAGAGTGAAACCTAAAAATTCAAACTGTTACTGGTAACGAACGCTTCATCCTAGAAGAGTGAAAGTTGGGCAGCTAAGTGGACTTAGTGAACTGATCATTACCACAGAGATCATCAAGGTCGGATGAAAAAAAAAATTGCCGAGTATTCAGAAAACCAGTAGTATTTTGGAAGCTTGGAACACCTTTCCAATGAATGTGTTTTACGCAGTCTTTGCTTGTGGCTATTTCAAGAGGAAACAAACCACAAAGACAGAACTTAGAACTACTTTATTTTGTCAAGTTTCATGTAGCTAGCATAAACCGTGTTTGATTTAGACTTAAAAAACACATCTATCTGTATAGGAGGAAATAGAGTGAAACCTAAAAATTCAAACTGTTACTGGTAACGAACGCTTCATCCTAGAAGAGTGAAAATTGGGCAGCTAAGTGGACTTAGTGAACTGATCATTACCACAGAGATCATCAAGGTCGGATAAAAAAAAATTTGCCGAGTATTCAGAAAACCAGTAGTATTTTGGAGCTTGGAACACCTTTCCAATAAAGGTGTTTTACGCAGTCTTTGCTTGTGGCTATTTCAAGAGGAAACAAACCACAAAGACAGAACTTAGAACTACTTTATTTTCTCAAGTTTCAAGGAGCTAGCACAAACCGTGTTTGATTTAGACTTAAAAAACACATCTATCTGTATAGGAGGAAATAGAGTGAAACCTAAAAATTCAAACTGTTACTGGTAACGAACGCTTCATCCTAGAAGAGTGAAAGTTGGGCAGCTAAGTGGACTTAGTGAACTGATCATTACCACAGAGATCATCACGGTCGGATGAAAAAAAATTTGCCGAGTATTCAGAAAACCAGTTCTATTTTGGAAGCTTGGAACACCTTTCCAATAAAGGTGTTTTACGCAGTCTTTGCTTGTGCCTATTTCAAGAGGAAAAGAACCACAAAGACAGAACTTAGAACTACTTTATTTTGTCAAATTTCAAGGAGCTAGCACAAACCGTGTTTGATTTAGACTTAAAAAACACATCTATCTGTATAGGAGGAAATAGAGTGAAACCTAAAAATTCAAACTGTTACTGGTAACGAACGCTTCATCCTAGAAGAGTGAAAGTTGGGCAGCTAAGTGGACTTAGTGAACTGATCATTACCACAGAGATCATCAAGGTCGGATTAAAAAAAATTTGCCGAGTATTCAGAAAACCAGTAGCATTTTGGAAGCTTGGAACACCTTTTCAATAAAGGTGTTTTACGCAGTGTTTGCTTGTGGCTATTTCAAGAGGAAACAAACCACAAAGACAGAACTTAGAACTACTTTATTTTGTCAAGTTTCAAGGAGCTAGCACAAACCGTGTTTGATTTAGACTTAAAAAACACATCTATCTGTATAGGAGGAAATAGAGTGAAACCTAAAAATTCAAACTGTTACTGGTAACGAACGCTTCATCCTAGAAGAGTGAAAGTTGGGCAGCTAAGTGGACTTAGTGAACTGATCATTACCACAGATCATCAAGGTCGGTTGAAAAAAAATTTGCCGAGTATTCAGAAAACCAGTAGTATTTTGAAAGCTTGAAACACCTTTCCAATGAATGTGTTTTACGCAGTCTTTGCTTGTGGCTATTTCAAGAGGAAACAAACCACAAAGACAGAACTTAGAACTACTTTATTTTGTCAAGTTTCATGGAGCTAGCATAAACCGTGTTTGATTTAGACTTAAAAAACACATCTATCTGTATATCAGGAAATAGATTGAAACCTAAAAATTCAAACTGTTACTGGTAACGAACGCTTCATCCTAGAAGAGTGAAAATTGGGCAGCTAAGAGGACTTAGTGAACTGATCATTACCACAGAGATCATCAAGGTCGGATGAAAAAAAATTTGCCGAGTATTCAGAAAACCAGTAGTATTTTGGAAGCTTGGAACACCTTTCCAATAAAGGTGTTTTACGCAGTCTTTGCTTGTGGCTATTTCAAGAGGAAACAAACCACAAAGACAGAACTTAGAACTACTTTATTTTGTCAAGTTTCAAGGAGCTAGCACAAACCGTGTTTGATTTAGACTTAATAAACACATCTATCTGTATAGGAGGAAATAGAGTGAAACCTAAAAATTCAAACTGTTACTGGTAACGAACGCTTCATCCTAGAAGAGTGAACGTTGGGCAGCTAAGTGGACTTAGTGAACTGATCATTACCACAGAGATCATCAAGGTCGGATGAAAAAAAATTTGCCGAGTATTCAGAAAACCAGTAGCATTTTGGAAGCTTGGAACACCTTTCCAATAAAGGTGTTTTACGCAGTGTTTGCTTGTGGCTATTTCAAGAGGAAACAAACCACAAAGACAGAACTTAGAACTACTTTATTTTGTCCAGTTTCAAGGAGCTAGCACAAACCGTGTTTGATTTAGACTTAAAAAACACATCTATCTGTATAGGAGGAAATAGAGTGAAACCTAAAAATTCAAACTGTTACTGGTAACGAATGCTTCATCCTAGAAGCGTGAAAGTTGGGCAGCTAAGTGGACTTAGTGAACTGATCATTACCACAGAGATCATCAAGGTCGGATAAAAAAAATTTGCCGAGTATTCAGAAAACCAGTAGTATTTTGGAAGCTTGGAACACCTTTCCAATGAATGTGTTTTACGCAGTCTTTGCTTGTGGCTATTTCAAGACGAAACAAACCACAAAGACAGAACTTAGAACTACTTTATTTTGTCAAGTTTCATGGAGCTAGCATAAACCGTGTTTGATTTAGACTTAAAAAACACATCTATCTGTATAGGAGGAAATAGAGTGAAACCTAAAAATTCAAACTGTTACTGGTAATGAACGCTTCATCCTAGAAGAGTGAAAATTGGGCAGCTAAGTGGACTTAGTGAACTGATCATTACCACAGAGATCATCAAGGTCGGATGAAAAAAAATTTGCCGAGTATTCAAATAACCAGTAGTATTTTGGAGCTTGGAACACCTTTCCAATAAAGGTGTTTTACGCAGTCTTTGCTTGTGGCTATTTCAAGAGGAAACAAACCACAAAGACAGAACTTAGAACTACTTTATTTTGTCAAGTTTCAAGGAGCTAGCACAAACCGTGTTTGATTTAGACTTAATAAACACATCTATCTGTATAGGAGGAAATAGAGTGAAACCTAAAAATTCAAACTGTTACTGGTAAGGAACGCTTCATCCTAGAAGAGTGAAAGTTGGGCAGCTAAGTGGACTTAGTGAACTGATCATTACCACAGATATCATCAAGGTCGGATGAAAAAAAATTTGCCGACTATTCAGAAAACCAGTAGTATTTTGGAAGCTTGGAACACCTTTCCAATAAAGGTGTTTTACGCAGTGTTTGCTTGTGGCTATTTCAAGAGGAAACAAACCACAAAGACAGAACTTAGAACTACTTTATTTTGTCAAGTTTCAAGGAGCTAGCACAAACCGTGTTTGATTTAGACTTAAAAAACACATCTATCTGTATAGGAGGAAATAGAGTGAAACCTAAAAATTCAAACTGTTACTGGTAACGAACGCTTCATCCTAGAAGAGTGAAAGTTGGGCAGCTAAGTGGACTTAGTGAACTGATCATTACCACAGAGATCACCAAGTTCGGATAAAAAAAAATTTGCCGAGTATTCAGAAAACCAGTAGTATTTTGGAAGCTTGGCACACCTTTCCAATGAATGTGTTTTACGCAGTCTTTGCTTGTGGCTATTTCAAGAGGAAACAAACCACAAAGACAGAACTTAGAACTACTTTATTTTGTCAAGTTTCAAGGAGCTAGCACAAACCGTGTTTGATTTAGACTTAAAAAACACATCTGTCTGTATAGGAGAAAATAGAGTGAAACCTAAAAATTCAAACTGTTACTGGTAACGAACGCTTCATCCTAGAAGAGTGAAAATTGGGCCGCTAAGTGGACTTAGTGAACTGATCATTACCACAGAGATCATCAAGGTCGGATGAAAAAAAATTTGCCGAGTATTCAGAAAACCAGTTCTATTATGGAAGCTTGGAACACCTTTCCAATAAAGGTGTTTTACGCAGTGTTTGCTTGTGGCTATTTCAAGAGGAAACAAACCACAAAGACAGACCTTAGAACTACTTTATTTTGTCAAGTTTCAAGGAGCTAGCACAAACCGTGTTTGATTTAGACTTAAAAAACACATCTATCTGTATAGGAGGAAATAGAGTGAAACCTAAAAATTCAAACTGTTACTGGTAACGAACGCTTCATCCTAGAAGAGTGAAAGTTGGGCAGCTAAGTGGACTTAGTGAACTGATCATTACCACAGAGATCACCAAGGTCGGATAAAAAATAATTTGCCGAGTATTCAGAAAACCAGTAGTATTTTGGAAGCTTGGCACACCTTTCCAATGAATGTGTTTTACGCAGTCTTTGCTTGTGGCTATTTCAAGAGGAAACAAACCACAAAGACAGAACTTAGAACTACTTTATTTTGTCAAGTTTCAAGGAGCTAGCACAAACCGTGTTTGATTTAGCCTTAAAAAACACATCTGTCTGTATAGGAGAAAATAGAGTGAAACCTAAAAATTCAAACTGTTACTGGTAACGAACGCTTCATCCTAGAAGAGTGAAAATTGGGCCGCTAAGTGGACTTAGTGAACTGATCATTACCACAGAGATCATCAAGGTCGGATGAAAAAAAATTTGCCGAGTATTCAGAAAACCAGTTCTATTATGGAAGCTTGGAACACCTTTCCAATAAAGGTGTTTTACGCAGTGTTTGCTTGTGGCTATTTCAAGAGGAAACAAACCACAAAGACAGACCTTAGAACTACTTTATTTTGTCAAGTTTCAAGGAGCTAGCACAAACCGTGTTTGATTTAGACTTAAAAAACACATCTATCTGTATAGGAGGAAATAGAGTGAAACCTAAAAATTCAAACTGTTACTGGTAACGAACGCTTCATCCTAGAAGAGTGAAAATTGGGCAGCTAAGTGGACTTAGTGAACTGATCATTACCACAGAGATCATCAAGGTCGGATGAAAAGAAATTTGCCGAGTATTCAAATAACCAGTAGTATTTTGGAGCTTGGAACACCTTTCCAATAAAGGTGTTTTACGCAGTCTTTGCTTGTGGCTATTTCAAGAGGAAACAAACCACAAAGACAGAACTTAGAACTACTTTATTTTGTCAAGTTTCAAGGAGCTAGCACAAACCGTGTTTGATTTAGACTTAATAAACACATCTATCTGTATAGGAGGAAATAGAGTGAAACCTAAAAATTCAAACTGTTACTGGTAAGGAACGCTTCATCCTAGAAGAGTGAAAGTTGGGCAGCTAAGTGGACTTAGTGAACTGATCATTACCACAGATATCATCAAGGTCGGATGAAAAAAAATTTGCCGACTATTCAGAAAACCAGTAGTATTTTGGAAGCTTGGAACACCTTTCCAATAAAGGTGTTTTACGCAGTGTTTGCTTGTGGCTATTTCAAGAGGAAACAAACCACAAAGACAGAACTTAGAACTACTTTATTTTGTCAAGTTTCAAGGAGCTAGCACAAACCGTGTTTGATTTAGACTTAAAAAACACATCTATCTGTATAGGAGGAAATAGAGTGAAACCTAAAAATTCTAACTGTTACTGGTAACGAACGCTTCATCCTAGAAGAGTGAAAATTGGGCCGCTAAGTGGACTTAGTGAACTGATCATTACCACAGAGATCATCAAGGTCGGATGAAAAAAAATTTGCCGAGTATTCAGAAAACCAGTTCTATTTTGGAAGCTTGGAACACCTTTCCAATAAAGGTGTTTTACGCAGTGTTTGCTTGTGGCTTTTTCAAGAGGAAACAAACCACAAAGACAGAACTTGGAACTACTTTATTTTGTCAAGTTTCAAGGAGCTAGCACAAACCGTGTTTGATTTAGACTTAAAAAACACATCTATCTGTATAGGAGGAAATAGAGTGAAACCTAAAAATTCAAACTGTTACAGGTAACGAACGCTTCATCCTAGAAGAGTGAAAATTGGGCAGCTAAGTGGACTTAGTGAACTGATCATTACCACAGAGATCATCAAGGTCGGATGAAAAAAAATTGGCCGAGTATTCAGAAAACCAGTAGTATTTCGGAAGCTTGGAACACCTTTCCAATGAATGTGTTTTACGCAGTCTTTGCTTGTGGATATTTCAAGAGGAAACAAACCACAAAGACAGAACTTAGAACTACTTTATTTTGTCCAGTTTCAAGGAGCTAGCACAAACCGTGTTTGATTTAGACTTAAAAAACACATCTATCTGTATAGGAGGAAATAGAGTGAAACCTAAAAATTCAAACTGTTACTGGTAACGAACGCTTCATCCTAGAAGAGTGAAAATTGGGCAGCTAAGTGGACTTAGTGAACTTATCATTACCACAGAGATCATCAAGGTCGGATGAAAAAAAATTTGCCGAGTATTTTGAAAACCAGTAGTTTTTTGGAAGCTTTTCACACCTTTCCAATGAATGTGTTTTACGCAGTCTTTGCTTGTGCCTATTTCAAGAGGAAACAAACCTCAAAGACAGAACTTAGAACTACTTTATTTTGTCAAGTTTCAAGGAGCTAGCACAAACCGTGTTTGATTTAGACTTAAAAAACACATCTATCTGTATAGGAGGAAATAGAGTGAAACCTAAAAATTCTAACTGTTACTGGTAACGAACGCTTCATCCTAGAAGAGTGAAAATTGGGCCGCTAAGTGGACTTAGTGAACTGATCATTACCACAGAGATCATCAAGGTCGGATGAAAAAAAATTTGCCGAGTATTCAGAAAACCAGTTCTATTTTGGAAGCTTGGAACACCTTTCCAATAAAGGTGTTTTACGCAGTGTTTGCTTGTGGCTATTTCAAGAGGAAACAAACCACAAAGACAGAACTTGGAACTACTTTATTTTGTCAAGTTTCAAGGAGCTAGCACAAACCGTGTTTGATTTAGACTTAAAAAACACATCTATCTGTATAGGAGGAAATAGAGTGAAACCTAAAAATTCAAACTGTTACAGGTAACGAACGCTTCATCCTAGAAGAGTGAAAATTGGGCAGCTAAGTGGACTTAGTGAACTGATCATTACCACAGAGATCATCAAGGTCGGATGAAAAAAAATTGGCCGAGTATTCAGAAAACCAGTAGTATTTCGGAAGCTTGGAACACCTTTCCAATGAATGTGTTTTACGCAGTCTTTGCTTGTGGCTATTTCAAGAGGAAACAAACCACAAAGACAGAACTTAGAACTACTTTATTTTGTCCAGTTTCAAGGAGCTAGCACAAACCGTGTTTGATTTAGACTTAAAAAACACATCTATCTGTATAGGAGGAAATAGAGTGAAACCTAAAAATTCAAACTGTTACTGGTAACGAACGCTTCATCCTAGAAGAGTGAAAATTGGGCAGCTAAGTGGACTTAGTGAACTTATCATTACCACAGAGATCATCAAGGTCGGATGAAAAAAAATTTGCCGAGTATTTTGAAAACCAGTAGTTTTTTGGAAGCTTGTCACACCTTTCCAATGAATGTGTTTTACGCAGTCTTTGCTTGTGCCTATTTCAAGAGGAAACAAACCTCAAAGACAGAACTTAGAACTACTTTATTTTGTCAAGTTTCAAGGAGCTAGCACAAACCGTGTTTGATTTAGACTTCCAAACACATCTATATATATAGGAGGAAATAGAGTGAATCCTAAAAACTCAAGCTGTTACTGGAAACAAACGCTTCATCCTAGAAGAGTGAATATTGGGCAGCTAAGTGGACTAAGTAAACTGATCATTACCACAGAGATCATCAAGGTCGGATGAAAAAAATTTTGCCGAGTATTCAGAAAACCAGTAGTTTTTTGGAAGCTTGGCACACCTTTCCAATGAAGGTGTTTTATGCAGTCTTTGCTTGTGGCTATTTCAAGAGGAAACAAACCACAAAGACAGAACTTAGAACTACTTTATTTTGTCAAGTTTCAAGGAGCTAGCACAAACCGTGTTTGATTTAGACTTAAAAAACACATCTATCTGTATAGGAGGAAATAGAGTGAAACCTAAAATTTCAAACTCTTACTGGTAACGAACGCTTCATCCTAGAAGAGTGAAAGTTGGGCAGCTACATGGACTTAGTGAACTGATCATTACCACAGAGATCATCAAGGTCGGATGAAAAAAAATTTGCCGAGTATTCAGAAAACCAGTAGCATTTTGGAAACTTGGAACACCTTTCCAATAAAGGTGTTTTACGCAGTCTTTGCTTGTGGCTATTTCAAGAGGAAACAAACCACAAAGACAGAACTTAGAACTACTTTATTTTGTCAAGTTTCAAGGAGCTAGCACAAACCGTGTTTGATTTAGACTTAAAAAACACATCTATCTGTATTGGAGGAAATATAGTGAAACCTAAAAATTCAAACTGTTACTGGTAACGAACGCTTCATCCTAGAAGAGTGAAAATTGGGCAGCTAAGTGGACTTAGTGAACTGATCATTACCACAGAGATCATCAAGGTCGGATGAAAAAAAATTTGCCGAGTATTCCGAAAACCAGTAGTTTTTTGGAAGCTTGTCACACCTTTTTAATGAATGTGTTTTACGCAGTCTTTGCTTGTGGCTATTTCAAGAGGAAACAAACCACAAAGACAGAACTTAGAACTACTTTATTTTGTCAAGTTTCAAGGAGCTAGCACAAACCGTGTTTGATTTAGACTTCCAAACACATCTGTATATATAGGAGGAAATAGAGTGAAACCTAAAAACTCAAGCTGTTACTGGTAACAAACGCTTCATCCTAGAAGAGTGAATATTGGGCAGCTAAGTGGACTAAGTAAACTGATCATTACCACAGAGATCATCAAGGTCGGATGAAAAAAAATTTTGCTGAGTATTCAGAAAACCAGTAGTTTTTTGGAAGCTTGGCACACCTTTCCAATGAAGGTGTTTTATGCAGTCTTTGCTTGTGGCTATTTCAAGAGGAAACAAACCACAAAGACAGAACTTAGAACTACTTTATTTTGTCAAGTTTCAAGGAGCTAGCACAAACCGTGTTTGATTTAGACTTAAAAAACACATCTATCTGTATAGGAGGAAATAGAGTGAAACCTAAAATTTCAAACTCTTACTGGTAACGAACGCTTCATCCTAAGAGAGTGAAAGTTGGGCAGCTACGTGGACTTAGTGAACTGATCATTACCACAGAGATCATCAAGGTCGGATGAAAAAAAATTTGCCGAGTATTCAGAAAACCAGTAGTATTTTGGAAGCTTGGAACACCTTTCCAATGAATGTGTTTTACGCAGTCTTTGCTTGTGGCTATTTCAAGAGGAAACAAACCACAAAGACAGAACTTAGAACTACTTTATTTTGTCAAGTTTCATGGAGCTAGCATAAACCGTGTTTGATGTAGACTTAAAAAACACATCTATCTGTATAGGAGGAAATAGAGTGAAACCTAAAAATTCAAACTGTTACTGGTAACGAACGCTTCATCCTAGAAGAGTGAAAATTGGGCAGCTAAGTGAACTTAGTGAACTGATCATTACCACAGAGATCATCAAGGTCGGATGAAAAAAAATTTGCCGAGTATTCAAATAAACAGTAGTATTTTGGAGCTTGGAACACCTTTCCAATAAAGGTGTTTTACGCAGTCTTTGCTTGTTTCTATTTCAAGAGGAAACCAACCACAAAGACAGAACTTAGAACTACTTTATTTTGTCAAGTTTCAAGGAGCTAGCACAAACCGTGTTTGATTTAGACTTAAAAAACACATCTATCTGTATAGGAGGAAATAGAGTGAAACCTAAAAATTCTAACTGTTACTGGTAACGAACGCTTCATCCTAGAAGAGTGAAAGTTGGGCAGCTAAGTGGACTTAGTGAACTGATCATTACCACAGATATCATCAAGGTCGGATGAAAAAAAATTTGCCGAGTATTCAGAAAACCAGTAGTATTTTGGAAGCTTGGAACACCTTTCCAATAAAGGTGTTTTACGCAGTGTTTGCTTGTGGCTATTTCAAGAGGAAAAAAACCACAAAGACAGAACTTAGAACTACTTTATTTTGTCAAGTTTCAAGGAGCTAGCACAAACCGTGTTTGATTTAGACTTAAAAAACACATCTATCTGTATAGGAGGAAATAGAGTGAAACCTAAAAATTCAAACTGTTACTGGTAACGAACGCTTCATCCTAGAAGAGTAAAAGTTGGGCAGCTAAGTGGACTTAGTGAACTGATCATTACCACAGAGATCATCAAGGTCGGATGAAAAAAAATTTGCCGAGTATTCAGAAAACCAGTAGTATTTTGGAAGCTTGGCACACCTTTCCAATGAATGTGTTTTACGCAGTCTTTGCTTGTGGCTATTCAAGAGGAAACAAACCACAAAGACAGAACTTAGAACTACTTTATTTTGTCAAGTTTCAAGGAGCTAGCGCAAACCGTGTTTGATTTAGACTTAAAAAACACATCTATCTGTATAGGAGGAAATAGAGTGAAACATAAAAATTCAAACTGTTACTGGTAACGAACGCTTCATCCTAGAAGAGTGAAAGTTGGGCAGCTAAGTGGACTTAGTGAACTGATCATTACCACAGAGATCATCAAGGTCGGATGAAAAAAATTTGCCGAGTATTCAGAAAACCAGTAGTATTTTGGAAGCTTGGAACACCTTTCCAATGAATGTGTTTTACGCAGTCTTTGCTTGTGGCTATTTCAAGAGGAAACAAACCACAAAGACAGAACTTAGAACTACTTTATTTTGTCAAGTTTCAAGGAGCTAGCGCAAACCGTGTTTGATTTAGACTTAAAAAACACATCTATCTGTATAGGAGGAAATAGAGTGAAACCTAAAAATTCAAACTGTTACTGGTAACGAACGCTTCATCCTAGAAGAGTGAAAATTGGGCCGCTAAGTGGACTTAGTGAACTGATCATTACCACAGAGATCATCAAGGTCGGATGAAAAAAAATTTGCCGAGTATTCAGAAAACCAGTAGTATTTTGGAAGCTTGGAACACCTTTCCCATAAAGGTGTTTTACGCAGTGTTTGCTTGTGGCTATTTCAAGAGGAAACAAACCACAAAGACAGAACTTAGAACTACTTTATTTTGTCAAGTTTCATGGAGCTAGCATAAACCGTGTTTGATGTAGACTTAAAAAACACATCTATCTGTATAGGAGGAAATAGAGTGAAACCTAAAAATTCAAACTGTTACTGGTAACGAACGCTTCATCCTAGAAGAGTGAAAATTGGGCAGCTAAGTGAACTTAGTGAACTGATCATTACCACAGAGATCATCAAGGTCGGATGAAAAAAAATTTGCCGAGTATTCAAATAAACAGTAGTATTTTGGAGCTTGGAACACCTTTCCAATAAAGGTGTTTTACGCAGTCTTTGCTTGTTTCTATTTCAAGAGGAAACCAACCACAAAGACAGAACTTAGAACTACTTTATTTTGTCAAGTTTCAAGGAGCTAGCACAAACCGTGTTTGATTTAGACTTAAAAAACACATCTATCTGTATAGGAGGAAATAGAGTGAAACCTAAAAATTCTAACTGTTACTGGTAACGAACGCTTCATCCTAGAAGAGTGAAAGTTGGGCAGCTAAGTGGACTTAGTGAACTGATCATTACCACAGATATCATCAAGGTCGGATGAAAAAAAATTTGCCGAGTATTCAGAAAACCAGTAGTATTTTGGAAGCTTGGAACACCTTTCCAATAAAGGTGTTTTACGCAGTGTTTGCTTGTGGCTATTTCAAGAGGAAAAAAACCACAAAGACAGAACTTAGAACTACTTTATTTTGTCAAGTTTCAAGGAGCTAGCACAAACCGTGTTTAATTTAGACTTAAAAAACACATCTATCTGTATAGGAGGAAATAGAGTGAAACCTAAAAATTCAAACTGTTACTGGTAACGAACGCTTCATCCTGGAAGAGTAAAAGTTGGGCAGCTAAGTGGACTTAGTGAACTGATCATTACCACAGAGATCATCAAGGTCGGATGAAAAAAAATTTGCCGAGTATTCAGAAAACCAGTAGTATTTTGGAAGCTTGGCACACCTTTCCAATGAATGTGTTTTATGCAGTCTTTGCTTGTGGCTATTTCAAGAGGAAACAAACCACAAAGACAGAACTTAGAACTACTTTATTTTGTCAAGTTTCAAGGAGCTAGCGCAAACCGTGTTTGATTTAGACTTAAAAAACACATCTATCTGTATAGGAGGAAATAGAGTGAAACATAAAAATTCAAACTGTTACTGGTAACGAACGCTTCATCCTAGAAGAGTGAAAATTGGGCCGCTAAGTGGACTTAGTGAACTGATCATTACCACAGAGATCATCAAGGTCGGATGAAAAAAAATTTGCCAAGTATTCAGAAAACCAGTTCTATTTTGGAAGCTTGGAACAGCTTTCCAATAAAGGTGTTTTACGCAGTGTTTGCTTGTGGCTATTTCAAGAGGAAACAAACCACAAAGACAGAACTTAGAACTACTTTATTTTGTCAAGTTTCAAGGAGCTAGCACAAACCGTGTTTGATTTAGACATAAAAAACACATCTATCTGTATAGGAGGAAATAGAGTGAAACCTAAAAATTCAAACTGTTACTGGTAACGAACGCTTCATCCTAGAAGAGTGAAAGTTGGGCAGCTAAGTGGACTTAGTGAACTGATCATTACCACAGAGATCATCAAGGTCGGATGAAAAAAATTTGCCGAGTATTCAGAAAACCAGTAGTATTTTGGAAGCTTGGCACACCTTTCCAATGAATGTGTTTTACGCAGTCTTTGCTTGTGGCTATTTCAAGAGGAAACAAACCACAAAGACAGAACTTAGAACTACTTCATTTTGTCAAGTTTCAAGGAGCTAGCGCAAACCGTGTTTGATTTAGACTTAAAAAACACATCTATCTGTATAGGAGGAAATAGAGTGAAACCTAAAAATTCAAACTGTTACTGGTAACGAACGCTTCATCCTAGAAGAGTGAAAATTGGGCCGCTAAGTGGACTTAGTGATCTGATCATTACCACAGAGATCATCAAGGTCGGATGAAAAAAAATTTGCCGAGTATTCAGAAAACCAGTAGTATTTTGGAAGCTTGGAACACCTTTCCCATAAAGGTGTTTTACGCAGTGTTTGCTTGTGGCTATTTCAAGAGGAAACAAACCACAAAGACAGAACATAGAACTACTTTATTTTGTCAATTTTCAAGGAGCTAGCACAATCCGTGTTTGATTTAGACTTAAAAAACACATCTATCTGTATAGGAGGAAATAGAGTGAAACCTAAAAATTCAAACTGTTACTGGTAACGAACGCTTCATCCTAGAAGAGTGAAAATTGGGCAGCTAAGTGGACTTAGTGAACTGATCATTACCACAGAGATCATCAAGGTCGGATGAAAAAAAATTTGCCGAGTATTCCGAAAACCAGTAGTTTTTTGGAAGCTTGTCACACCTTTCCAATGAATGTGTTTTACGCAGTCTTTGCTTGTGCCTATTTCAAGAGGAAACAAACCACAAAGACAGAACTTAGAACTACTTTATTTTGTCAAGTTTCAAGGAGCTAGCACAAACCGTGTTTGATTTAGACTTATAACACATCTATATATATAGGAGGAAATAGAGTGAAACCTAAAAACTCAAGCTGTTACTGGAAACAAACGCTTCATCCTAGAAGAGTGAATATTGGGCAGCTAAGTGGACTAAGTAAACTGATCATTACCACAGAGATCATCAAGGTCGGATGAAAAAAAATTTTGCGGAGTATTCAGAAAACCAGTAGTTTTTTGGAAGCTTGGCACACCTTTCCAATGAAGGTGTTTTATGCAGTCTTTGCTTGTGGCTATTTCAAGAGGAAACAAACCACAAAGACAGAACTTAGAACTACTTTATTTTGTCAAGTTTCAAGGAGCTAGCACTAACCGTGTTTGATTTAGACTTAAAAAACTCATCTATCTGTATAGGAGGAAATAGAGTGAAACCTAAAATTTCAAACTGTTACTGGTAACGAACGCTTCATCCTAGGAGAGTGAAAGTTGGGCCGCTACGTGGACTTAGTGAACTGATCATTACCACAGAGATCATCAAGGTCGGATGAAAAAAAATTTGCCGAGTATTCAGAAAACCATTAGCATTTTGGAAGCTTCGAACACCTTTCCAATAAAGGTGTTTTACGCAGTGTTTGCTTGTGGCTATTTCAAGAGGAAACAAACCACAAAGACAGAACTTAGAACTACTTTATTTTGTCAAGTTTCAAGGAGCTAGCACAAACCGTGTTTGATTTAGACTTAAAAAACACATCTATCTGTATTGGAGGAAATAGAGTGAAACCTAAAAATTCAAACTCTTACTGGTAACGAACGCTTCATCCTAGAAGAGAGAAAGTTGGGCAGCTACGTGGACTTAGTGAACTGATCATTACCACAGAGATCATCAAGGTCGGATGAAAAAAAATTTGCCGAGTATTCAGAAAACCAGTAGTATTTTGGAAGCTTGGAACACCTTTCCAATGAATGTGTTTTACGCAGTCTTTGCTTGTGGCTATTTCAAGAGGAAACAAACCACAAAGACAGAACTTAGAACTACTTTATTTTGTCAAGTTTCATGGAGCTAGCATAAACCGTGTTTGATTTAGACTTAAAAAACACATCTATCTGTATAGGAGGAAATAGAGTGAAACCTAAAAATTCAAACTGTTACTGGTAACGAACGCTTCATCCTAGAAGAGTGAAAGTTGGGCAGCTAAGTGGACTTAGTGAACTGATCATTACCACAGAGATCATCAAGGTCGGATGAAAAAAAATTTTCCGAGTATTCAGAAAACCAGTTGTGTTTTGGAAGCTTGGCACCCCTTTCCAATGAATGTGTTTTACGCAGACTTTGCTTGTGGCTATTTCAAGAGGAAACAAACCACAAAGACAGAACTTAGAACTACTTTATATTGTCAAGTTTCAAAAAGCTAGCACAAACCGTGTTTGATTTAGACTTAAAAAACACATCTATCTGTATAGGAGGAAATAGAGTGAAACCTAAAAATTCAAACTGTTACTGGTAACGAACGCTTCATCCTTGAAGAGTGAAAATTTGGCAGCTAAGTGGACTTAGTGAACTGATCATTACCACAGAGATCATCAAGGTCGGATGAAAAAAAATTTGTCGAGTATTCAGAAAACCAGTTCTATTTTGGAAGCTTGGAACACCTTTCCAATAAAGGTGTTTTACGCAGTGTTTGCTTGTGGCTATCAAGAGGAAACAAACCACAAAGACAGAACTTAGAACTACTTTATTTTGTCAAGTTTCAAGGAGCTAGCACAAACCGTGTTTGATTTAGACTTAAAAAACACATCTATCTGTATAGGAGGAAATCGAGTGAAACCTAAAAATTCAAACTGTTACTGGTAACGAACGCTTCATCCTAGAAGAGTGAAAATTGGGCAGCTAAGTGGACTTAGTGAACTTATCATTACCACAGAGATCATCAAGGTCGGATGAAAAAAAATTTGCCGAGTATTCAGAAAACCAGTATTATTTTGGAAGCTTGGAACACCTTTCCCATAAAGGTGTTTTACGCAGTGTTTGCTTGTGGCTATTTCAAGAGGAAACAAACCACAAAGACAGAACTTAGAACTACTTTATTTTGTCCAGTTTCAAGGAGCTAGCACAAACCGTGTTTCATTTAGACTTAAAAAACACATCTATCTGTATAGGAGGAAATAGAGTGAAACCTAAAAATTCAAACTGTTACTGGTAACGAACGCTTCATCCTAGAAGAGTGAAAATTGGGCAGCTAAGTGGACTTAGTGAACTGATCATTACCACAGAGATCATCAAGGTCGGATGAAAAATTTTGCCGACTATTCAGAAAACCAGTAGTATTTTGGAAGCTTGGAACACCTTTCCAATAAAGGTGTTTTACGCAGTGTTTGCTTGTGGCTATTTCAAGAGGAAACAAACCACAAAGACAGAACTTAGAACTACTTTATTTTGTCAAGTTTCAAGGAGCTAGCACAAACCGTGTTTGATTTAGACTTAAAAAACACATCTATCTGTATAGGAGGAAATAGAGTGAAACCTAAAAATTCAAACTGTTACTGGTAACGAACGCTTCATCCTAGAAGAGTGAAAGTTGGGCAGCTAAGTGGACTTAGTGAACTGATCATTACCACAGAGATCATCAAGGTCGGATGAAAAAAAATTTGCCGAGTATTCAGAAAACCAGTAGTATTTTGGAAGCTAGGCACACCTTTCCAATGAATGTGTTTTACGCAGTCTTTGCTTGTGGCTATTTCAAGTGGAAACAAACCACAAAGACAGAACTTAGAACTACTTTATTTTGTCAAGTTTCAAGGAGCTAGCACAAACCGTGTTTGATTTAGACTTAAAAAACACATCTATCTGTATAGGAGGAAATAGAGTGAAACCTAAAAATTCAAACTGTTACTGGTAACGAACGCTTCATCCTAGAAGAGTGAAAATTGGGCCGCTAAGTGGACTTAGTGAACTGATCATTACCACAGAGATCATCAAGGTCGGATGAAAAAAAATTTGCCGAGTATTCAGAAAACCAGTTCTATTTTGGAAGCTTGGAACACCTTTCCAATAAAGGTGTTTTACGCAGTGTTTGCTTGTGGCTATTTCAAGAGGAAAAAAACCACAAAGACAGAACTTAGAACTACTTTATTTTGTCAAGTTTCAAGGAGCTAGCACAAACCGTGTTTGATTTAGACTTAAAAAACACATCTATCTGTATAGGAGGAAATAGAGTGAAACCTAAAAATTCAAACTGTTACTGGTAACGAACGCTTCATCCTAGAAGAGTGAAAGTTGGGCAGCTAAGTGGACTTAGTGAACTGATCATTACCACAGAGATCATCAAGGTCGGATGAAAAATAATTTGCCGAGTATTCAGAAAACCAGTAGTATTTTGGAAGCTTGGCACACCTTTCCAATGAATGTGTTTTACGCAGTCTTTGCTTGTGGCTATTTCAAGAGGAAACAAACCACAAAGACAGAACTTAGAACTACTTTATTTTGTCAAGTTTCAAGGAGCTAGCGCAAACCGTGTTTGATTTAGACTTAAAAAACACATCTATCTGTATAGGAGGAAATAGAGTGAAACCTAAAAATTCAAACTGTTACTGGTAACGAACGCTTCATCCTTGAAGAGTGAAAATTTGGCAGCTAAGTGGACTTAGTGAACTGATCATTACCACAGAGATCATCAAGGTCGGATGAAAAAAAATTTGTCGAGTATTCAGAAAACCAGTTCTATTTTGGAAGCTTGGAACACCTTTCCAATAAAGGTGTTTTACGCAGTGTTTGCTTGTGGCTATCAAGAGGAAACAAACCACAAAGACAGAACTTAGAACTACTTTATTTTGTCAAGTTTCAAGGAGCTAGCACAAACCGTGTTTGATTTAGACTTAAAAAACACATCTATCTGTATAGGAGGAAATCGAGTGAAACCTAAAAATTCAAACTGTTACTGGTAACGAACGCTTCATCCTAGAAGAGTGAAAATTGGGCAGCTAAGTGGACTTAGTGAACTTATCATTACCACAGAGATCATCAAGGTCGGATGAAAAAAAATTTGCCGAGTATTCAGAAAACCAGTATTATTTTGGAAGCTTGGAACACCTTTCCCATAAAGGTGTTTTACGCAGTGTTTGCTTGTGGCTATTTCAAGAGGAAACAAACCACAAAGACAGAACTTAGAACTACTTTATTTTGTCCAGTTTCAAGGAGCTAGCACAAACCGTGTTTCATTTAGACTTAAAAAACACATCTATCTGTATAGGAGGAAATAGAGTGAAACCTAAAAATTCAAACTGTTACTGGTAACGAACGCTTCATCCTAGAAGAGTGAAAATTGGGCAGCTAAGTGGACTTAGTGAACTGATCATTACCACAGAGATCATCAAGGTCGGATGAAAAATTTTGCCGACTATTCAGAAAACCAGTAGTATTTTGGAAGCTTGGAACACCTTTCCAATAAAGGTGTTTTACGCAGTGTTTGCTTGTGGCTATTTCAAGAGGAAACAAACCACAAAGACAGAACTTAGAACTACTTTATTTTGTCAAGTTTCAAGGAGCTAGCACAAACCGTGTTTGATTTAGACTTAAAAAACACATCTATCTGTATAGGAGGAAATAGAGTGAAACCTAAAAATTCAAACTGTTACTGGTAACGAACGCTTCATCCTAGAAGAGTGAAAGTTGGGCAGCTAAGTGGACTTAGTGAACTGATCATTACCACAGAGATCATCAAGGTCGGATGAAAAAAAATTTGCCGAGTATTCAGAAAACCAGTAGTATTTTGGAAGCTAGGCACACCTTTCCAATGAATGTGTTTTACGCAGTCTTTGCTTGTGGCTATTTCAAGTGGAAACAAACCACAAAGACAGAACTTAGAACTACTTTATTTTGTCAAGTTTCAAGGAGCTAGCACAAACCGTGTTTGATTTAGACTTAAAAAACACATCTATCTGTATAGGAGGAAATAGAGTGAAACCTAAAAATTCAAACTGTTACTGGTAACGAACGCTTCATCCTAGAAGAGTGAAAATTGGGCCGCTAAGTGGACTTAGTGAACTGATCATTACCACAGAGATCATCAAGGTCGGATGAAAAGAAATTTGCCGAGTATTCAGAAAACCAGTAGTATTTTGGAAGCTTGGAACACCTTTCCAATAAAGGTGTTTTACGTAGTCTTTGCTTGTGGCTATTTCAAGAGGAAACAAACCACAAAGACAGAACTTAGAACTACTTTATTTTGTCAAGTTTCAAGGAGCTAGCACAAACCATGTTTGATTTAGACTTAAAAAACACATCTATCTGTATAGGAGGAAATCGAGTGAAACCTAAAAATTCAAACTGTTACTGGTAACGAACGCTTCATCCTAGAAGAGTGAAAGTTGGGCAGCTAAGTGGACTTAGTGAACTGATCATTACCACAGAGATCATCAAGGTCGGATGAAAAAAAATTTGCCGAGTATTCAGAAAACCAGTAGTATTTTGGAAGCTGGGAACACCTTTCCAATAAAGGTGTTTTACGCAGTCTTTGCTTGTGGCTATTTCAAGAGGAAACAAACCACAAAGACAGAACTTAGAACTACTTTATTTTGTCAAGTTTCAAGGAGCTAGCACAAACCGTGTTTGATTTAGACTTAAAAAACACATCTATCTGTATTGGAGGAAATATAGTGAAACCTAAAAATTCAAACTGTTACTGGTAACGAACGCTTCATCCTAGAAGAGTGAAAATTGGGCAGCTAAGTGGACTTAGTGAACTGATCATTACCACAGAGATCATCAAGGTCGGATGAAAAGAAATTTGCCGAGTATTCAGAAAACCAGTAGTATTTTGGAAGCTGGGAACACCTTTCCAATAAAGGTGTTTTACGCAGTCTTTGCTTGTGGCTATTTCAATATGAAACAAACCACAAAGACAGAACTTAGAACTACTTTATTTTGTCAAGTTTCAAGGAGCTAGCACAAACCGTGTTTGATTTAGACTTAAAAAACACATCTATCTGTATAGGAGGAAATAGAGTGAAACCTAAAAATTCAAACTGTTACTGGTAAGGAACGCTTCATCCTTGAAGAGTGAAAATTGGGCAGCTAAGTGGACTTAGTGAACTGATCATTACCACAGAGATCATCAAGGTCGGATGAAAAAAAATTTGTCGAGTATTCAGAAAACCAGTTCTATTTTGGAAGCTTGGAACACCTTTCCAATAAAGGTGTTTTACGCAGTGTTTGCTTGTGGCTATTTCAAGAGGAAACAAACCACAAAGACAGAACTTAGAACTACTTTATTTTGTCAAGTTTCAAGGAGCTAGCACAAACCGTGTTTGATTTAGACTTAAAAAACACATCTATCTGTATAGGAGGAAATCCAGTGAAACCTAAAAATTCAAACTGTTACTGGTAACGAACGCTTCATCCTAGAAGAGTGAAAATTGGGCAGCTAAGTGGACTTAGTGAACTTATCATTACCACAGAGATCATCAAGGTCGGATGAAAAAAAATTTGCCGAGTATTTTGAAAACCAGTAGTTTTTTGGAAGCTTGTCACACCTT
The DNA here is from genome assembly GCF_048772815.1 of Callospermophilus lateralis. Classification (NCBI taxonomy): domain Eukaryota; kingdom Metazoa; phylum Chordata; class Mammalia; order Rodentia; family Sciuridae; genus Callospermophilus; species Callospermophilus lateralis. The sequence goes on from NW_027514641.1 coordinate 34,877, forward strand.
TCCAATGAATGTGTTTTACGCAGTCTTTGCTTGTGCCTATTTCAAGAGGAAACAAACCTCAAAGACAGAACTTAGAACTACTTTATTTTGTCAAGTTTCAAGGAGCTAGCACAAACCGTGTTTGATTTAGACTTCCAAACACATCTATATATATAGGAGGAAATAGAGTGAAACCTAAAAACTCAAGCTGTTACTGGAAACAAACGCTTCATCCTAGAAGAGTGAATATTGGGCAGCTAAGTGGACTAAGTAAACTGATCATTACCACAGAGATCATCAAGGTCGGATGAAAAAAAATTTTGCCGAGTATTCAGAAAACCAGTAGTTTTTTGGAAGCTTGGCACACCTTTCCAATGAAGGTGTTTTATGCAGTCTTTGCTTGTGGCTATTTCAAGATTAAACAAACCACAAAGACAGAACTTAGAACTACTTTATTTTGTCAAGTTTCAAGGAGCTAGCACAAACCGTGTTTGATTTAGACTTAAAAAACACATCTATCTGTATAGGAGGAAATAGAGTGAAACCTAAAATTTCAAACTCTTACTGGTAACGGACGCTTCATCCTAGGAGAGTGAAAGTTGGGCAGCTACATGGACTTAGTGAACTGATCATTACCACAGAGATCATCAAGGTCGGATGAAAAAAAATTTGCCGAGTATTCAGAAAACCAGTAGCATTTTGGAAGCTTGGAACACCTTTCCAATAAAGGTGTTTTACGCAGTCTTTGCTTGTGGCTATTTCAAGCGGAAACAAACCACAAAGACAGAACTTAGAACTACTTTATTTTGTCAAGTTTCAAGGAGCTAGCACAAACCGTGTTTGATTTAGACTTAAAAAACACATCTATCTGTATTGGAGGAAATATAGTGAAACCTAAAAATTCAAACTGTTACTGGTAACGAACGCTTCATCCTAGAAGAGTGAAAATTGGGCAGCTAAGTGGACTTAGTGAACTGATCATTACCACAGAGATCATCAAGGTCGGATGAAAAGAAATTTGCCGAGTATTCAGAAAACCAGTAGTATTTTGGAAGCTTGGAACACCTTTCCAATAAAGGTGTTTTACGCAGTCTTTGCTTGTGGCTATTTCAAGAGGAAACAAACCACAAAGACAGAACTTAGAACTACTTTATTTTGTCAAGTTTCATGGAGCTAGCATAAACCGTGTTTGATTTAGACTTAAAAAACACATCTATCTGTATAGGAGGAAATAGAGTGAAACCTAAAAATTCAAACTGTTACTGGTAACGAACGCTTCATCCTAGAAGAGTGAAAATTGGGCAGCTAAGTGGACGTAGTGAACTGATCATTACCACAGAGATCATCAAGGTCGGATGAAAAAAAATTTGCCGAGTATTCAAATAACCAGTAGTATTTTGGAGCTTGGAACACCTTTCCAATAAAGGTGTTTTACGCAGTCTTTGCTTGTGGCTATTTCAAGAGGAAACAAACCACAAAGACAGAACTTAGAACTACTTTATTTTGTCAAGTTTCAAGGAGCTAGCACAAACCGTGTTTGATTTAGACTTAATAAACACATCTATCTGTATAGGAGGAAATAGAGTGAAACCTAAAAATTCAAACTGTTACTGGTAAGGAACGCTTCATCCTAGAAGAGTGAAAGTTGGGCAGCTAAGTGGACTTAGTGAACTGATCATTACCACAGATATCATCAAGGTCGGATGAAAAAAAATTTGCCGACTATTCAGAAAACCAGTAGTATTTTGGAAGCTTGGAACACCTTTCCAATAAAGGTGTTTTACGCAGTGTTTGCTTGTGGCTATTTCAAGAGGAAACAAACCACAAAGACAGAACTTAGAACTACTTTATTTTGTCAAGTTTCAAGGAGCTAGCACAAACCGTGTTTGATTTAGACTTAAAAAACACATCTATCTGTATAGGAGGAAATAGAGTGAAACCTAAAAATTCAAACTGTGACTGGTAACGAACGCTTCATCCTAGAAGAGTGAAAGTTGGGCAGCTAAGTGGACTTAGTGAACTGATCATTACCACAGAGATCACCAAGGTCGGATAAAAAAAAATTTGCCGAGTATTCAGAAAACCAGTAGTATTTTGGAAGCTTGGCACACCTTTCCAATGAATGTGTTTTACGCAGTCTTTGCTTGTGGCTATTTCAAGAGGAAACAAACCACAAAGACAGAACTTAGAACTACTTTATTTTGTCAAGTTTCAAGGAGCTAGCACAAACCGTGTTTGATTTAGACTTCCAAACACATCTATATATATAGGAGGAAATAGAGTGAAACCTAAAAACTCAAGCTGTTACTGGAAACAAACGCTTCATTGTAGAAGAGTGAATATTGGGCAGCTAAGTGGACTAAGTAAACTGATCATTACCACAGAGATCATCAAGGTCGGATGAAAAAAAATTTTGCCGAGTATTCAGAAAACCAGTAGTTTTTTGGAAGCTTGGCACACCTTTCCAATGAAGGTGTTTTATGCAGTCTTTGCTTGTGGCTATTTCAAGAGGAAACAAACCACAAAGACAGAACTTAGAACTACTTTATTTTGTCAAGTTTCAAGGAGCTAGCACAAACCGTGTTTGATTTAGACTTAAAAAACTCATCTATCTGTATAGGCGGAAATAGAGTGAAACCTAAAATTTCAAACTCTTACTGGTAACGAACGCTTCATCCTAGGAGAGTGAAAGTTGGGCAGCTACGTGGACTTAGTGAACTGATCATTACCACAGAGATCATCAAGGTCGGATGAAAAAAAATTTGCCGAGTATTCAGAAAACCAGTAGCATTTTGGAAGCTTGGAACACCTTTCCAATAAAGGTGTTTTACGCAGTGTTTGCTTGTGGCTATTTCAAGAGGAAACAAACCACAAAGACAGAACTTAGAACTACTTTATTTTGTCAAGTTTCAAGGAGCTAGCACAAACCGTGTTTGATTTAGACTTAAAAAACACATCTATTTGTATAGGAGGAAATAGAGTGAAACCTAAAAATTCAAACTCTTACTGGTAACGAACGCTTCATCCTAGAAGAGAGAAAGTTGGGCAGCTACGTGGACTTAGTGAACTGATCATTACCACAGAGATCATCAAGGTCGGATGAAAAAAAATTTGCCGAGTATTCAGAAAACCAGTAGTATTTTGGAAGCTTGGAACACCTTTCCAATGAATGTGTTTTACGCAGTCTTTGCTTGTGGCTATTTCAAGAGGAAACAAACCACAAAGACAGAACTTAGAACTACTTTATTTTGTCAAGTTTCATGGAGCTAGCATAAACCGTGTTTGATTTAGACTTAAAAAACACATCTATCTGTATAGGAGGAAATAGAGTGAAACCTAAAAATTCAAACTGTTACTGGTAACGAACGCTTCATCCTAGAAGAGTGAAAATTGGGCAGCTAAGTGGACTTAGTGAACTGATCATTACCACAGAGATCATCAAGGTCGGATGAAAAGAAATTTGCCGAGTATTCAGAAAACCAGTAGTATTTTGGAAGCTTGGAACACCTTTCCAATGAAGGTGTTTTACGCAGTCTTTGCTTGTGGCTATTTCCAGAGGAAACAAACCACAAAGACAGAACTTAGAACTACTTTATTTTGTCAAGTTTCAACGAGCTAGCACAAACCATGTTTGATTTAGACTTAAAAAACACATCTATCTGTATAGGAGGAAATCGAGTGAAACCTAAAAATTCAAACTGTTACTGGTAACGAACGCTTCATCCTAGAAGAGTGAAAGTTGGGCAGCTAAGTGGACTTAGTGAACTGATCATTACCACAGAGATCATCAAGGTCGGATGAAAAAAAATTTGCCGAGTATTCAGAAAACCAGTAGTATTTTGGAAGCTGGGAACACCTTTCCAATAAAGGTGTTTTACGAAGTCTTTGCTTGTGGCTATTTCAATAGGAAACAAACCACAAAGACAGAACTTAGAACTACTTTATTTTGTCAAGTTTCAAGGAGCTAGCACAAACCGTGTTTGATTTAGACTTAAAAAACACATCTATCTATATAGGAGGAAATAGAGTGAAACCTAAAAATTCTAACTGTTACTGGTAACGAACGCTTCATCCTAGAAGAGTGAAAGTTGGGCAGCTAAGTGGACTTAGTGAACTGATCATTACCACAGAGATCATCAAGATCGGATGAAAAAAAATTTTCCGAGTATTCAGAAAACCAGTTGTATTTTGGAAGCTTTGCACCCCTTTCCAATGAATGTGTTTTACGCAGTCTTTGCTTGTGGCTATTTCAAGAGGAAACAAACCACAAAGACAGAACTTAGAACTACTTTATTTTGTCAAGTTTCAAGGAGCTAGCACAAACCGTGATTGATTTAGACTTAAAATACACATCTATCTGTATAGGAGGAAATAGAGTGAAACCTAAAAATTCAAACTGTTACTGGTAACGAACGCTTCATCCTAGAAGAGTGAAAATTGGGAAGCTAAGTGGACTTTGTGAACTGATCATTACCACAGAGATCATCAAGGTCGGATGAAAAAAAATTTGCCGAGTATTCAGAAAACCAGTTCTATTTTGGAAGCTTGGAACACCTTTCCAATAAAGGTGTTTTACGCAGTCTTTGCTTGTGGCTATTTCAAGTGGAAACAAACCACAAAGACAGAACTTAGAACTACTTTATTTTGTCAAGTTTCAAGGAGCTAGCACAAACCGTGTTTGATTTAGACTTAAAAAACACATCTATCTGTATAGGAGGATATAGAGTGAAACCTAAAAATTCAAACTGTTACTGGTAACGAACGCTTCATCCTAGAAGAGTGAAAGTTGGGCAGCTAAGTGGACTTAGTGAACTGATCATTACCACAGAGATCATCAAGGTCGGATGAAAAAAAATCTGCCGAGTATTCAGAAAACCAGTAGTATTTTGGAAGCTGGGAACACCTTTCCAATAAAGGTGTTTTACGCAGTTTTGCTTGTGGCTATTTCAATAGGAAACAAACCACAAAGACAGAACTTAGAACTACTTTATTTTGTCAAGTTTCAAGGAGCTAGCACAAACCGTGTTTGCTTTAGACTTAAAAAACACATCTATCTGTATAGGAGGAAATAGAGTGAAACCTAAAAATTCAAACTGTTACTGGTAACGAACGCTTCATCCTAGAAGAGTGAAAATTGGGCAGCTAAGTGGACTTAGTGAACTGATCATTACCACAGAGATCATCAAGGTCGCATGAAAAAAAATTTGCCGAGTATTCAGAAAACCAGTTCTATTTTGGAATCTTGGAACACCTTTCCAATAAAGGTGTTTTACGCAGTGTTTGCTTGTGGCTATTTCAAGAGGAAACAAACCACAAAGACAGAACTTAGAACTAATTTATTTTGTCAAGTTTCAAGGAGCTAGCACAAACCGTGTTTGATTTAGACTTAAAAAACACATCTATCTGTATAGGAGGAAATCGAGTGAAACCTAAAAATTCAAACTGTTACTGGTAACGAACGCTTCATCCTAGAAGAGTGAAAATTGGGCAGCTAAGTGGACTTAGTGAACTGATCATTACCACAGAGATCATCAAGGTCGGATGAAAAAAAATTTGCCGAGTATTCAGAAAACCAGTAGTATTTTGGAAGCTTGGAACACCTTTCCAATGAATGTGTTTTACGCAGTCTTTGCTTGTGGCTATTTCAAGAGGAAACAAACCACAAAGACAGAACTTAGAACTACTATATTTTGTCAAGTTTCAAGGAGCTAGCACAAACCGTGTTTGATTTTGACTTAAAAAACACATCTATCTGTATAGGAGGAAATAGAGTGAAACCTAAAAATTCAAACTGTTACTGGTAACGAACGCTTCATCCTAGAAGAGTGAAAGTTGGGCAGCTACGTGGACTTAGTGAACTGATCATTACCACAGAGATCATCAAGGTCGGATGAAAAAAAATTTGCCGAGTATTCAGAAAACCAGTAGTTTTTTGGAAGCTTGGCACACCTTTCCAATGAAGGTGTTTTACGCAGTCTTTGCTTGTGGCTATTTCAAGAGGAAACAAACCACAAAGACAGAACTTAGAACTACTTTATTTTGTCAAGTTTCAACGAGCTAGCACAAACCATGTTTGATTTAGACTTAAAAAACACATCTATCTGTATAGGAGGAAATCGAGTGAAACCTAAAAATTCAAACTGTTACTGGTAACGAACGCTTCATCCTAGAAGAGTGAAAGTTGGGCAGCTAAGTGGACTTAGTGAACTGATCATTACCACAGAGATCATCAAGGTCGGATGAAAAAAAATTTGCCGAGTATTCAGAAAACCAGTAGTATTTTGGAAGCTGGGAACACCTTTCCAATAAAGGTGTTTTACGAAGTCTTTGCTTGTGGCTATTTCAATAGGAAACAAACCACAAAGACAGAACTTAGAACTACTTTATTTTGTCAAGTTTCAAGGAGCTAGCACAAACCGTGTTTGATTTAGACTTAAAAAACACATCTATCTATATAGGAGGAAATAGAGTGAAACCTAAAAATTCTAACTGTTACTGGTAACGAACGCTTCATCCTAGAAGAGTGAAAGTTGGGCAGCTAAGTGGACTTAGTGAACTGATCATTACCACAGAGATCATCAAGATCGGATGAAAAAAAATTTTCCGAGTATTCAGAAAACCAGTTGTATTTTGGAAGCTTTGCACCCCTTTCCAATGAATGTGTTTTACGCAGTCTTTGCTTGTGGCTATTTCAAGAGGAAACAAACCACAAAGACAGAACTTAGAACTACTTTATTTTGTCAAGTTTCAAGGAGCTAGCACAAACCGTGATTGATTTAGACTTAAAATACACATCTATCTGTATAGGAGGAAATAGAGTGAAACCTAAAAATTCAAACTGTTACTGGTAACGAACGCTTCATCCTAGAAGAGTGAAAATTGGGAAGCTAAGTGGACTTTGTGAACTGATCATTACCACAGAGATCATCAAGGTCGGATGAAAAAAAATTTGCCGAGTATTCAGAAAACCAGTTCTATTTTGGAAGCTTGGAACACCTTTCCAATAAAGGTGTTTTACGCAGTCTTTGCTTGTGGCTATTTCAAGTGGAAACAAACCACAAAGACAGAACTTAGAACTACTTTATTTTGTCAAGTTTCAAGGAGCTAGCACAAACCGTGTTTGATTTAGACTTAAAAAACACATCTATCTGTATAGGAGGATATAGAGTGAAACCTAAAAATTCAAACTGTTACTGGTAACGAACGCTTCATCCTAGAAGAGTGAAAGTTGGGCAGCTAAGTGGACTTAGTGAACTGATCATTACCACAGAGATCATCAAGGTCGGATGAAAAAAAATCTGCCGAGTATTCAGAAAACCAGTAGTATTTTGGAAGCTGGGAACACCTTTCCAATAAAGGTGTTTTACGCAGTTTTGCTTGTGGCTATTTCAATAGGAAACAAACCACAAAGACAGAACTTAGAACTACTTTATTTTGTCAAGTTTCAAGGAGCTAGCACAAACCGTGTTTGCTTTAGACTTAAAAAACACATCTATCTGTATAGGAGGAAATAGAGTGAAACCTAAAAATTCAAACTGTTACTGGTAACGAACGCTTCATCCTAGAAGAGTGAAAATTGGGCAGCTAAGTGGACTTAGTGAACTGATCATTACCACAGAGATCATCAAGGTCGCATGAAAAAAAATTTGCCGAGTATTCAGAAAACCAGTTCTATTTTGGAATCTTGGAACACCTTTCCAATAAAGGTGTTTTACGCAGTGTTTGCTTGTGGCTATTTCAAGAGGAAACAAACCACAAAGACAGAACTTAGAACTAATTTATTTTGTCAAGTTTCAAGGAGCTAGCACAAACCGTGTTTGATTTAGACTTAAAAAACACATCTATCTGTATAGGAGGAAATCGAGTGAAACCTAAAAATTCAAACTGTTACTGGTAACGAACGCTTCATCCTAGAAGAGTGAAAATTGGGCAGCTAAGTGGACTTAGTGAACTGATCATTACCACAGAGATCATCAAGGTCGGATGAAAAAAAATTTGCCGAGTATTCAGAAAACCAGTAGTATTTTGGAAGCTTGGAACACCTTTCCAATGAATGTGTTTTACGCAGTCTTTGCTTGTGGCTATTTCAAGAGGAAACAAACCACAAAGACAGAACTTAGAACTACTATATTTTGTCAAGTTTCAAGGAGCTAGCACAAACCGTGTTTGATTTTGACTTAAAAAACACATCTATCTGTATAGGAGGAAATAGAGTGAAACCTAAAAATTCAAACTGTTACTGGTAACGAACGCTTCATCCTAGAAGAGTGAAAGTTGGGCAGCTACGTGGACTTAGTGAACTGATCATTACCACAGAGATCATCAAGGTCGGATGAAAAAAAATTTGCCGAGTATTCAGAAAACCAGTAGTTTTTTGGAAGCTTGGCACACCTTTCCAATGAAGGTGTTTTACGCAGTCTTTGCTTGTGGCTATTTCAAGAGGAAACAAACCACAAAGACAGAACTTAGAACTACTTTATTTTGTCAAGTTTCAAGGAGCTAGCACAAACCGTGTTTGATTTAGACTTAAAAAACACATCTATCTGTATAGGAGGAAATAGAGTGAAACCGAAAAATTCAAACTGTTACTGGTAACGAACGCTTCATCCTAGAAGAGTGAAAATTGGGCAGCGAAGTGGACTTAGTGAACTGATCATTACCACAGAGATCATCAAGGTCGGATGAAAAAAAATTTGCCGAGTATTCAGCAAACCAGTAGAATTTTGGAAGCTTGGAACACCTTTCCAATGAATGTGTTTTACGCAGTCTTTGCTTTTGGCTCTTTCAAGAGGAAACAAACCACAAAGACAGAACTTAGAACTACTTTATTTTGTCAAGTTTCAAGGAGCTAGCACAAACAGTGTTTGATTTTGACTTAAAAAACACATATATCTGTATAAGAGGAAATAGAGTGTAACCTAAAAATTCAAACTGTTACTGGTAACGAACGCTTCATCCTAGAAGAGTGAAAATTGGGCAGCTAAGTGGACTTAGTGAACTGATCATTACCACAGAGATCATCAAGGTCGGATGAAAAAAAATTTGCCGAGTATTCAGAAAACCAGTAGCATTTTGGAAGCTTGGAACACCTTTCCAATAAAGGTGTTTTACGCAGTGTTTTCCTGTGGCTATTTCAAGAGGAAACAAACCACAAAGACAGAACTTAGAACTACTTTATTTTGTCAAGTTTCAAGGAGCTAGAACAAACTGTGATTGATTTAGACTTAAAAAACACATGTATCTGTATAGGAGGAAATAGAGTGAAACCTAAAAATTCAAACTGTTACTGGTAACGAACGCTTCATCCTAGAAGAGTTAAAGTTGGGCAGCTAAGTGGACTTAGTGAACTGATCATTACCACAGAGATCATCAAGGTCGGATGAAAAAAAATTTGCCGAGTATTCAGAAAACCAGTTGTATTTTGGAAGCTTGGCACATCTTTCCAATGAAGGTGTTTTACGCAGTCTTTGCTTGTGGCTATTTCAAGAGGAAACAAACCACAAAGACAGAACTTAGAACTACTTTATTTTGTCAAGTTTCAAGGAGCTAGCACAAACCGTGTTTGATTTAGACTTAAAAAACCCATCTATCTGTATAGGAGGAAATAGAGTGAAACCTAAAAATTCAAACTGTTACTGGTAACGAACGCTTCATCCTAGAAGAGTGAAAGTTGGGCAGCTAAGTGGACTTAGTGAACTGATCATTACCACAGAGATCATCAAGGTCGGATGAAAAAAAATTTGCCGAGTATTCAGAAAACCAGTAGTATTTTGGAAGCTTGGCACACCTTTCCAATGCATGTGTTTTACGCAGTCTTTGCTTGTGGCTATTTCAAGAGGAAACAAACCACAAAGACAGAACTTAGAACTACTTTATTTTGTCAAGTTTCAAGGAGCTAGCACAAACCGTGTTTGATTTAGACTTAAAAAACACATCTATCTGTATAGGAGGAAAGAGTGAAACCTAAAAATTCAAACTGTTACTGGTAACGAACGCTTCATCCTAGAAGAGTGAAAATTCGGCAGCTAAGTGGACTTAGCGAACTGATCATTACCACAGAGATCATCAAGGTCGGATGAAAAAAAATTTGCCGAGTATTCAGAAAACCAGTAGTATTTTGGAAGCTTGGAACACCTTTCCAATGAATGTGTTTTACGCAGTGTTTGCTTGTGGCTATTTCAAGAATAAACAAACCACAAAGACAGAACTTAGAACTACTTAATTTTGTCAAGAATCAAGGAGCTAGCACAAACCGTGTTTGATTTAGACTTAAAAAACACATCTATCTGTATAGGAGGAAATAGAGTGAAACCTAATATTCAAACTGTTACTGGTAACGAACGCTTCATCCTAGAAGAGTGAAAGTTGGGCAGCTAAGTGGACTTAGTGAACTGATCGTTACCACAGGGATCATCAAGGTCGGATGAAAAAAAATTTGCCGAGTATTCAGAAAACCAGTAGTATTTTGGAAGCTTGGAACACCTTTCCAATGAATGTGTTTTACGCAGTCTTTGCTTGTGGCTATTTCAAGAGGAAACAAACCACAAAGACAGAACTTAGAACAACTTTATTTTGTCAAGTTTCAAGGAGCTAGAACAAACCGTGATTGATTTAGACTTAAAAAACACATCTATCTGTATAGGAGGAAATAGAGTGAAACCTAAAAATTCAAACTGTTACTGGTAACGAACGCTTCATCCTAGAAGAGTGAAAATTGGGCAGCTAAGTGGACTAAGTAAACTGATCATTACCACAGAGATCATCAAGGTCTGATGAAAAAAAATTTGCCGAGTATTCAGAAAACCAGTAGTTTCTTGGAAGCTTGGCACATCTTTCCAATGAAGATGTTTTACGCAGTCTTTGCTTGTGGCTATTTCAAGAGAAACAAACCACAAAGACAGAACTTAGAACTACTTTATTTTGTCAAGTTTCAAGGAGCTAGCACAAACCGTGTTTGATTTAGACTTAAAAAACACATCTATCTGTATAGGAGGAAATAGAGTGAAACCTAAAAATTCAAACTGTTACTGGTAACGAACGCTTCATCCTAGAAGAGTGAAAATTGGGCAGCTAAGTGGACTTAGTGAACTGATCATTACCACAGAGATCATCAAGGTCGGATGAAAAAAAATTTGCCGAATATTCAGAAAACCAGTAGTATTTTGGAAGCTTGGAACACCTTTCCAATAAAGGTGTTTTACGCAGTCTTTGCTTGTGGCTATTTCAAGAGGAAACAAACCACAAAGACAGAACTTAGAACTACTTTATTTTGTCAAGTTTCAAGGAGCTAGCACAAACCATGTTTGATTTAGACTTAAAAAACACATCTATCTGTATAGGAGGAAATAGAGTGAAACCTAAAAATTCAAACTGTTACTGGTAACGAACGCTTCATCCTAGAAGAGTGAAAATTGGGCAGCTAAGTGGACTTAGTGAACTGATCATTACCACAGAGATCATCAAGGTCGGATGAAAAAAAATTTGCCGAGTATTCAGAAAACCAGTAGTATTTTGGAAACTTGGAACACCTTTCCAGAATGCGTTTTACGCAGTCTTTGCTTGTGGCTATTTCAAGAGGAAACAAACCACAAAGACAGAACTTAGAACTACTTTATTTTGTCAAGTTTCAAGGAGCTAGCACAAACCGTGTTTGATTTAGACTTAAAAAACACATCTATCTGTATAGGAGGAAATAGAGTGAAACCTAAAAATTCAAACTGTAACTGGTAACGAACGCTTCATCCTAGAAGAGTGAAAGTTGGGCAGCTAAGTGGACTTAGTGAACTGATCATTACCACAGAGATCATCAAGGTCGGATGAAAAAAAATTTGCCGAGTATTCAGAAAACCAGTAGTATTTTGGAAGCTTGGCACACCTTTCCAATTAATGTGTTTTACGCAGTCTTTGCTTGTGGCTATTTCAAGAGGAAACAAACCACAAAGACAGAACTTAGAACTACTTTATTTTGTCAAGTTTCAAGGAGCTAGCACAAACCGTGTTTGATTTAGACTTAAAAAACACATCTATCTGTATAGGAGGAAATAGAGTGAAACCTAAAAATTCAAACTGTTACTGGTAACGAACGCTTCATCCTAGAAGAGTGAAAGTTGGGCAGCTAAGTGGACTTAGTGAACTGATCATTACCACAGAGATCATCAAGGTCAGATGAAAAAAAATTTGCCGAGTATTCAGAAAACCAGTAGTATTTTGGAAGCTTGGAACACCTTACCAATAAAGGTGTTTTACACAGTGTTTGCTTGTGGCTATTTCAAGAGGAAACAAACCACAAAGACAGAACTTAGAACTACTTTATTTTATCAAGTTTCAAGGAGCTAGCACAAACCGTGTTTGATTTAGACTTCCAAACACATCTATCTATATGGGAGGAAATAGAGTGAAACCTAAAAACTCAATCTGTTACTGGTAACGAACGCTTCATCCTAGAAGAGTGAATATTGGGCAGCTAAGTGGACTAAGTAAACTGATCATTACCACAGAGATCATCAAGGTCGGATGAAAAAAAATTTGCGTGTATTCAGAAAACCAGTAGTTTTTTTCAAGCTTTTCACACCTTTCCAATAAAGGTGTTTTACGCAGTCTTTGCTTGTGGCTATTTCAAGAGGAAACAAACCACAAAGACAGAACTTAGAACTACTTTATTTTGTCAAGTTTCAAGGAGCTAGCACAAACCGTGTTTGATTTAGACTTAAAAAACACATCTATCTGTATAGGAGGAAATAGAGTGAAACCTAAAAATTCAAACTGTTACTGGTAACGAACGCTTCATCCTAGAAGAGTGAAAATTGGGCAGCTAAGTGGACTTAGTGAACTGATCATTACCACAGATATCATCAAGGTCGGATGAAAAAAATTTTGCCGAGTATTCAGAAAACCAGTAGTTTTTTTTAAGCTTGGAACACCTTTCCAATGAATGTGTTTTACGCAGTCTTTGCTTGTGGCTATTTCAAGAGGAAACAAACCACAAAGACAGAACTTAGAACTACTTTATTTTGTCAAGTTTCAAGGAGCTAGCACAAACCGTGTTTGATTTAGACTTAAAAAACACATCTATCTGTATAGGAGGAAATAGAGTGAAACCTAAAAATTCAAACTGTTACTGGTAACGAACGCTTCATCCTAGAAGACTGAAAGTTGGGCAGCTAAGTGGACTTAGTGAACTGATCATTACCACAGAGATCATCAAGTTCGGATGAAAAAAAATTTGCCGAGTATTCAGAAAACCAGTAGTATTTTGGAAGCTTGGCACACCTTTCCAATGAATGTGTTTTACGCAGTCTTTGCTTGTGGCTATTTCAAGAGGAAACAAACCACAGAGACAGAACTTAGAACTACTTTATTTTGTCAAGTTTCAAGGAGCTAGCACAAACCGTGTTTGATTTACACTTAAAAAACACATCTATCTGTATAGGAGGAAATAGAGTGAAACCTAAAAATTCAAACTGTTACTGGTAACGAACGCTTCATCCTAGAAGAGTGAAAATTGGGCAGCTAAGTGGACTTAGTGAACTGATCATTACCACAGAGATCATCAAGGTCGGATGAAAAAAAATTTGCCGAGTATTCAGAAAACCAGTTGTATTTTGGAAGCTTGGCACATCTTTCCAATGAAGGTGTTTTACGCAGTCCTTTGCTTGTGGCCTATTTCAAGAGGAAACAAACCACAAAGACAGAACTTAGAACTACTTTATTTTGTCAAGTTTCAAGGAGCTAAACAAACCGTGTTTGATTTAGACTTAAAAAACCCATCTATCTGTATAGGAGGAAATAGAGTGAAACCTAAAAATTCAAACTGTTACTGGTAACGAACGCTTCATCCTAGAAGAGTGAAAGTTGGGCAGCTAAGTGGACTTAGTGAACTGATCATTACCACAGAGATCATCAAGGTCGGATGAAAAAAAATTTGCCGAGTATTCAGAAAACCAGTAGTATTTTGGAAGCTTGGCACACCTTTCCAATGCATGTGTTTTACGCAGTCTTTGCTTGTGGCTATTTCAAGAGGAAACAAACCACAAAGACAGAACTTAGAACTACTTTATTTTGTCAAGTTTCAAGGAGCTAGCACAAACCGTGTTTGATTTAGACTTAAAAAACACATCTATCTGTATAGGAGGAAAGAGTGAAACCTAAAAATTCAAACTGTTACTGGTAACGAACGCTTCATCCTAGAAGAGTGAAAATTCGGCAGCTAAGTGGACTTAGCGAACTGATCATTACCACAGAGATCATCAAGGTCGGATGAAAAAAAATTTGCCGAGTATTCAGAAAACCAGTAGTATTTTGGAAGCTTGGAACACCTTTCCAATGAATGTGTTTTACGCAGTGTTTGCTTGTGGCTATTTCAAGAATAAACAAACCACAAAGACAGAACTTAGAACTACTTAATTTTGTCAAGAATCAAGGAGCTAGCACAAACCGTGTTTGATTTAGACTTAAAAAACACATCTATCTGTATAGGAGGAAATAGAGTGAAACCTAATATTCAAACTGTTACTGGTAACGAACGCTTCATCCTAGAAGAGTGAAAGTTGGGCAGCTAAGTGGACTTAGTGAACTGATCGTTACCACAGGGATCATCAAGGTCAGATGAAAAAAAATTTGCCGAGTATTCAGAAAACCAGTAGAATTTTGGAAGCTTGGAACACCTTTCCAATGAATGTGTTTTACGCAGTCTTTGCTTTTGGCTCTTTCAAGAGGAAACAAACCACAAAGACAGAACTTAGAACTACTTTATTTTGTCAAGTTTCAAGGAGCTAGCACAAACCGTGTTTGATTTTGACTTAAAAAACAGATATATCTGTATAAGAGGAAATAGAGTGTAACCTAAAAATTCAAACTGTTACTGGTAACGAACGCTTCATCCTAGAAGAGTGAAAATTGGGCAGCTAAGTGGACTTAGTGAACTGATCATTACCACAGAGATCATCAAGGTCGGATGAAAAAAAATTTGCCGAGTATTCAGAAAACCAGTAGCATTTTGGAAGCTTGGAACACCTTTCCAATAAAGGTGTTTTACGCAGTGTTTTCTTGTGGCTATTTCAAGAGGAAACAAACCACAAAGACAGAACTTAGAACTACTTTATTTTGTCAAGTTTCAAGGAGCTAGAACAAACTGTGATTGATTTAGACTTAAAAAACACATGTATCTGTATAGGAGGAAATAGAGTGAAACCTAAAAATTCAAACTGTTACTGGTAACGAACGCTTCATCCTAGAAGAGTTAAAGTTGGGCAGCTAAGTGGACTTAGTGAGCTGATCATTACCACAGAGATCATCAAGGTCGGATGAAAAAATTTGCCGAGTATTCAGAAAACCAGTAGTATTTTGGAAGCTTGGAACACCTTTCCAATGAATGTGTTTTACGCAGTCTTTGCTTGTGGCTATTTCAAGAGGAAACAAACCACAAAGACAGAACTTAGAACTACTATATTTTGTCAAGTTTCAAGGAGCTAGCACAAACCGTGTTTGATTTAGATTTAAAAAACACATCTATCTGTATAGGAGGAAATAGAGTGAAACCTAAAAATTCAAACTGTTACTGGTAACGAACGCTTCATCCTAGAAGACTGAAAGTTGGGCAGCTAAGTGGACTTAGTGAACTGATCATTACCACAGAGATCATCAAGTTCGGATGAAAAAAAATTTGCCGAGTATTCAGAAAACCAGTAGTATTTTGGAAGCTTGGCACACCTTTCCAATGAATGTGTTTTACGCAGTCTTTGCTTGTGGCTATTTCAAGAGGAAACAAACCACAGAGACAGAACTTAGAACTACTTTATTTTGTCAAGTTTCAAGGAGCTAGCACAAACCGTGTTTGATTTACACTTAAAAAACACATCTATCTGTATAGGAGGAAATAGAGTGAAACTAAAAATTCAAACTGTTACTGGTAACGAACGCTTCATCCTAGAAGAGTGAAAATTGGGCAGCTAAGTGGACTTAGTGAACTGATCATTACCACAGAGATCATCAAGGTCGGATGAAAAAAAATTTGCCGAGTATTCAGAAAACCAGTTGTATTTTGGAAGCTTGGCACATCTTTCCAATGAAGGTGTTTTACGCAGTCTTTGCCTGTGGCTATTTCAAGAGGAAACAAACCACAAAGACAGAACTTAGAACTACTTTATTTTGTCAAGTTTCAAGGAGCTAGCACAAACCGTGTTTGATTTAGACTTAAAAAACCCATCTATCTGTATAGGAGGAAATAGAGTGAAACCTAAAAATTCAAACTGTTACTGGTAACGAACGCTTCATCCTAGAAGAGTGAAAGTTGGGCAGCTAAGTGGACTTAGTGAACTGATCATTACCACAGAGATCATCAAGGTCGGATGAAAAAAAATTTGCCGAGTATTCAGAAAACCAGTAGTATTTTGGAAGCTTGGCACACCTTTCCAATGCATGTGTTTTACGCAGTCTTTGCTTGTGGCTATTTCAAGAGGAAACAAACCACAAAGACAGAACTTAGAACTACTTTATTTTGTCAAGTTTCAAGGAGCCAGCACAAACCGTGTTTGATTTAGACTTAAAAAACACATCTATCTGTATAGGAGGAAAGAGTGAAACCTAAAAATTCAAACTGTTACTGGTAACGAACGCTTCATCCTAGAAGAGTGAAAATTCGGCAGCTAAGTGGACTTAGCGAACTGATCATTACCACAGAGATCATCAAGGTCGGATGAAAAAAAATTTGCCGAGTATTCAGAAAACCAGTAGTATTTTGGAAGCTTGGAACACCTTTCCAATGAATGTGTTTTACGCAGTGTTTGCTTGTGGCTATTTCAAGAATAAACAAACCACAAAGACAGAACTTAGAACTACTTAATTTTGTCAAGAATCAAGGAGCTAGCACAAACCGTGTTTGATTTAGACTTAAAAAACACATCTATCTGTATAGGAGGAAATAGAGTGAAACCTAATATTCAAACTGTTACTGGTAACGAACGCTTCATCCTAGAAGAGTGAAAGTTGGGCAGCTAAGTGGACTTAGTGAACTGATCGTTACCACAGGGATCATCAAGGTCGGATGAAAAAAAATTTGCCGAGTATTCAGAAAACCAGTAGTATTTTGGAAGCTTGGAACACCTTTCCAATGAATGTGTTTTACGCAGTCTTTGCTTGTGGCTATTTCAAGAGGAAACAAACCACAAAGACAGAACTTAGAACAACTTTATTTTGTCAAGTTTCAAGGAGCTAGAACAAACCGTGATTGATTTAGACTTAAAAAACACATCTATCTGTATAGGAGGAAATAGAGTGAAACCTAAAAATTCAAACTGTTACTGGTAACGAACGCTTCATCCTAGAAGAGTGAAAATTGGGCAGCTAAGTGGACTAAGTAAACTGATCATTACCACAGAGATCATCAAGGTCGGATGAAAAAAAATTTGCCGAGTATTCAGAAAACCAGTAGTTTCTTGGAAGCTTGGCACATCTTTCCAATGAAGATGTTTTAGGCAGTCTTTGCTTGTGGCTATTTCAAGAGGGAACAAACCACAAAGACAGAACTTAGAACTACTTTATTTTGTCAAGTTTCAAGGAGCTAGCACAAACCGTGTTTGATTTAGACTTAAAAAACACATCTATCTGTATAGGAGGAAATAGAGTGAAACCTAAAAATTCAAACTGTTACTGGTAACGAACGCTTCATCCTAGAAGAGTGAAAATTGGGCAGCTAAGTGGACTTAGTGAACTGATCATTACCACAGAGATCATCAAGGTCGGATGAAAAAAAATTTGCCGAGTATTCAGAAAACCAGTAGTATTTTGGAAGCTTGGAACACCTTTCCAATAAAGGTGTTTTACGCAGTCTTTGCTTGTGGCTATTTCAAGAGGAAACAAACCACAAAGACAGAACTTAGAACTACTTTATTTTGTCAAGTTTCAAGGAGCTAGCACAAACCATGTTTGATTTAGACTTAAAAAACACATCTATCTGTATAGGAGGAAATAGAGTGAAACCTAAAAATTCAAACTGTTACTGGTAACGAACGCTTCATCCTAGAAGAGTGAAAATTGGGCAGCTAAGTGGACTTAGTGAACTGATCATTACCACAGAGATCATCAAGGTCGGATGAAAAAAAATTTGCCGAGTATTCAGAAAACCAGTAGTATTTTGGAAACTTGGAACACCTTTCCAGAATGCGTTTTACGCAGTCTTTGCTTGTGGCTATTTCAAGAGGAAACAAACCACAAAGACAGAACTTAGAACTACTTTATTTTGTCCAAGTTTCAAGGAGCTAGCACAAACCGTGTTTGATTTAGACTTAAAAAACACATCTATCTGTATAGGAGGAAATAGAGTGAAACCTAAAAATTCAAACTGTAACTGGTAACGAACGCTTCATCCTAGAAGAGTGAAAGTTGGGCAGCTAAGTGGACTTAGTGAACTGATCATTACCACAGAGATCATCAAGGTCGGATGAAAAAAAATTTGCCGAGTATTCAGAAAACCAGTAGTATTTTGGAAGCTTGGCACACCTTTCCAATGAATGTGTTTTACGCAGTCTTTGCTTGTGGCTATTTCAAGAGGAAACAAACCACAAAGACAGAACTTAGAACTACTTTATTTTGTCAAGTTTCAAGGAGCTAGCACAAACCGTGTTTGATTTAGACTTAAAAAACACATCTATCTGTATAGGAGGAAATAGAGTGAAACCTAAAAATTCAAACTGTTACTGGTAACGAACGCTTCATCCTAGAAGAGTGAAAGTTGGGCAGCTAAGTGGACTTAGTGAACTGATCATTACCACAGAGATCATCAAGGTCAGATGAAAAAAAATTTGCCGAGTATTCAGAAAACCAGTAGTATTTTGGAAGCTTGGAACACCTTACCAATAAAGGTGTTTTACACAGTGTTTGCTTGTGGCTATTTCAAGAGGAAACAAACCACAAAGACAGAACTTAGAACTACTTTATTTTATCAAGTTTCAAGGAGCTAGCACAAACCGTGTTTGATTTAGACTTCCAAACACATCTATCTATATGGGAGGAAATAGAGTGAAACCTAAAAACTCAATCTGTTACTGGTAACGAACGCTTCATCCTAGAAGAGTGAATATTGGGCAGCTAAGTGGACTAAGTAAACTGATCATTACCACAGAGATCATCAAGGTCGGATGAAAAAAAATTTGCCGTGTATTCAGAAAACCAGTAGTTTTTTGGAAGCTTGGCACACCTTTCCAATAAAGGTGTTTACGCAGTCTTTGCTTGTGGCTATTTCAAGAGGAAACAAACCACAAAGACAGAACTTAGAACTACTTTATTTTGTCAAGTTTCAAGGAGCTAGCACAAACCGTGTTTGATTTAGACTTAAAAAACACATCTATCTGTATAGGAGGAAAGAGTGAAACCTAAAAATTCAAACTGTTACTGGTAACGAACGCTTCATCCTAGAAGAGTGAAAATTCGGCAGCTAAGTGGACTTAGCAAACTGATCATTACCACAGAGATCATCAAGGTCGGATGAAAAAAAATTTGCCGAGTATTCAGAAACCAGTAGTATTTTGAAAGCTTGGAACACCTTTCCAATGAATGTGTTTTACGCAGTGTTTGCTTGTGGCTATTTCAAGAATAAACAAACCACAAAGACAGAACTTAGAACTACTTAATTTTGTCAAGAATCAAGGAGCTAGCACAAACCGTGTTTGAGTTAGACTTAAAAAACACATCTATCTGTATAGGAGGAAATGAGTGAAACCTAATATTCAAACTGTTACTGGTAACGAACGCTTCATCCTAGAAGAGTGAAAGTTGGGCAGCTAAGTGGACTTAGTGAACTGATCGTTACCACAGGGATCATCAAGGTCGGATGAAAAAAAATTTGCCGAGTATTCAGAAAACCAGTAGTATTTTGGAAGCTTGGAACACCTTTCCAATGAATGTGTTTTACGCAGTCTTTGCTTGTGGCTATTTCAAGAGGAAACAAACCACAAAGACAGAACTTAGAACAACTTTATTTTGTCAAGTTTCAAGGAGCTAGAACAAACCGTGATTGATTTAGACTTAAAAAACACATCTATCTGTATAGGAGGAAATAGAGTGAAACCTAAAAATTCAAACTGTTACTGGTAACGAACGCTTCATCCTAGAAGAGTGAAAATTGGGCAGCTAAGTGGACTAAGTAAACTGATCATTACCACAGAGATCATCAAGGTCGGATGAAAAAAAATTTGCCGAGTATTCAGAAAACCAGTAGTTTCTTGAAGCTTGGCACATCTTTCCAATGAAGATGTTTTACGCAGTCTTTGCTTGTGGCTATTTCAAGAGGAAACAAACCACAAAGACAGAACTTAGAACTACTTTATTTTGTCAAGTTTCAAGGAGCTAGCACAAACCGTGTTTGATTTAGACTTAAAAAACACATCTATCTGTATAGGAGGAAATAGAGTGAAACCTAAAAATTCAAACTGTTACTGGTAACGAACGCTTCATCCTAGAAGAGTGAAAATTGGGCAGCTAAGTGGACTAAGTGAACTGATCATTACCACAGAGATCATCAAGGTCGGATGAAAAAAAATTTGCCGAGTATTCAGAAAACCAGTAGTTTCTTGGAAGCTTGGCACAGCTTTCCAATGAAGGTGTTTTACGCAGTCTTTGCTTGTGGCTATTTCAAGAGGAAACAAACCACAAAGACAGAACTTAGAACTACTTTATTTTGTCAAGTTTCAAGGAGCTAGCACAAACCGTGTTTGATTTAGACTTAAAAAACTCATCTATCTCTATAGGAGGAAATACAGTGAAACCTAAAAATTCAAACTGTTACTGGTAACGAACGCTTCATCCTAGAAGAGTGAAAATTGGGCAGCTAAGTGGACTTAGTGAACTGATCATTACCACAGAGATCATCAAGGTCGGATGAAAAAAAATTTGCCGAGTATTCAGAAAACCAGTAGTATTTTGGAAGCTTGGAACACCTTACCAATAAATGTGTTTTACACAGTGTTTGCTTGTGGCTATTTGAAGAGGAAACAAACCACAAAGACAGAACTTAGAACTACTTAATTTTGTCAAGTTTCAAGGAGCTAGCCCAAACCGTGTTTGATTTAGACTTAAAAAACACATCTATCTGTATAGGAGGAAATAGAGTGAGACCTAAAAATTCATGCTGTTACTGGTAATGAACGCTTCATCCTAGAAGAGTGAAAGTTGGGCAGCTAAGTGGACTTAGTGAACTGATCATTACCACAGAGATCATCAAGGTCGGATGAAAAAAAATTTGCCGAGTATTCAGAAAACCAGTAGTATTTTGGAAGCTTGGAACACCTTACCAATAAAGGTGTTTTAAACAGTGTTTGCTTGTGGCTATTTCAAGAGGAAACAAACCACAAAGACAGAACTTAGAACTACTTTATTTTGTCAAGTTTCAAGGAGCTAGCACAAACCGTGTTTGATTTAGACTTAAAAAACACATCTATCTGTATAGGAGGAAATAGAGTGAAACCTAAAAATTCAAACTGTTACTGGTAACGAACGCTTCATCCTAGAAGAGTGAAAATTGGGCAGCTAAGTGGACTTAGTGAACTGATCATTACCACAGAGTTCATCAAGGTCGGATGAAAAAAAATTTGCCGAGTATTCAGAAAAAAAGTAGTATTTTGGAAGCTTGGAACAACTTTCCAATAAAGGTGTTTTACGAAATGTTTGATTGTGGCTATTTCAAGAGGAAACAAACCACAAAGACAGAACTTAGAACAACTTTATTTTGTCAAGTTTCAAGGAGCTAGAACAAACCGTGATTGATTTAGACTTAAAAAACACATCTATCTGTATAGGAGGAAATTGAGTGAAACCTAAAAATTCAACTGTTACTGGTAACGAACGCTTCATCCTAGAAGAGTGAATATTGGGCAGCTAAGTGGACTTAGTGAACTGATCATTACCACAGAGATCATCAAGGTCGGATGAAAAAAAGTTTGCCGAGTATTCCGAAAACCAGTTGTTTTTTGGAAGCTTGGCAAACCTTTCCAATGAATGTGTTTTATACAGTCTTTGCTTGTGCCTATTTCAAGAGGAAACAAACCACAAAGACAGAACTTAGAACTACTTTATTTTGTCAAGTTTCAAGGAGCTAGCACAAACCGTGTTTGATTTAGACTTAAAAAACACATCTATCTGTATAGGAGGAAATAGAGTGAAACCTAAAAATTCAAACTGTTACTGGTAACGAACGCTTCATCCTAGAAGAGTGAAAGTTGGGCAGCTAAGTGGACTAAGTGAACTGATCATTACCACAGAGATCATCAAGGTCGGATGAAAAAAAATTTGCCGAGTATTCAGAAAACCAGTAGTATTTTGGAAGCTTGGCACACCTTTTAAATGAATGTGTTTTACGCAGTCTTTGCTTGTGGCTATTTCAAGAGGAAACAAACCACAAAGACAGAACTTAGAACTACTTTATTTTGTCAAGTTTCAAGGAGCTAGCACAAACCGTGTTTGATTTAGACTTAAAAAACTCATCTATCTGTATAGGAGGAAATAGAGTGAAACCTAAAAATTCAAACTGTTACTGGTAACGAACGCTTCATCCTAGAAGAGTGAAAATTGGGCAGCTAAGTGGACTTAGTGAACTGATCATTACCACAGAGATCATCAAGGTCGGATGAAAAAAAATTTGCCGAGTATTCAGAAAACCAGTAGTATTTTGGAAGCTTGGAACACCTTTCCAATAAAGGTGTTTTACGCAGTCTTTGCTTGTGGCTATTTCAAGAGGAAACAAACCACAAAGACAGAACTTAGAACTACTTTATTTTTTCAAGTTTCAAGGAGCTAGCACAAACCGTGTTTGATTTAGACTTAAAAAACACATCTATCTGTATAGGAGGAAATAGAGTGAAACCTAAAAATTCAAACTGTTACTGGTAACGAACGCTTCATCCTAGAAGAGTGAAAATTGGGCAGCTAAGTGGAGTTAGTGAACTGATCATTACCACAGAGATCATCAAGGTCGGATGAAAACAAATTTGCCGAGTTTTCCGAAAACCAGTAGTTTTTTGGAAGCTTGGCACACCTTTCCAATGAATGTGTTTTACGCAGTCTTTGCTTGTGGCTATTTCAAGAGGAAACAAACCACAAAGACAGAACTTAGAACAACTTTATTTTGTCAAGTTTCAAGGAGCTAGAACAAACCGTGATTGATTTATACTTAAAAAACACATCTATCTGTATAGGAGGAAATAGAGTGAAACCTAAAAATTCAAACTGTTACTGGTAACGAACGCTTCATCTTAGAAGAGTGAAAATTGGGCAGCTAAGTGGACTTAGTGAACTGATCATTACCACAGAGATCATCAAGGTCGGATGAAAAATAATTTGCCGAGTATTCCGAAAACCAGTAGTTTTTTGGAAGCTTGGCACACCTTTCCAATGAATGTGTTTTACGCAGTCTTTGCTTGTTTCTATTTCAAGAGGAAACAAACCACAAAGACAGAACTTAGAACTACTTTATTTTGTCAAGTTTCAAGGAGCTAGCACAACCCGTGTTTGATTTAGACTTCCAAACACATCTATCTATATAGGAGATAATAGAGTGAAACCTAAAAACTCAAACTGTTACTGCTAACGAACGCTTCATCCTAGAAGAGTGAATATTTTGCAGCTAAGTGGACTAAGTAAACTGATCATTACCACAGAGATCATCAAGGTCGGATGAAAAAAAATTTGCCTAGTATTCAGAAAACCAGTAGTTTTTTGGAAGCTTGGCACACCTTTCCAATGAAGGTGTTTTACGCAGTCTTTGCTTGTGGCTATTTCAAGAGGAAACAAACCACAAAGACAGAACTTAGAACTACTTTATTTTGTCAAGTTTCAAGGAGCTAGCACAAACCGTGTTTGATTTAGACTTAAAAAACACATCTATCTGTATAAAAGGAAATAGAGTGAAACCTAAAAATTCAAACTGTTACTGGTAACGAACACTTCATCCTAGAAGAGTGAAAATTGGGCAGCTAAGTGGACTTAGTGAACTGATCATTACCACAGAGATCATCAAGGTCGGATGAAAAAAAATTTGCCGAGTATTCAGAAAACCAGTAGTATTTTGGAAGCTTGGAACACCTTTCCAATGAATGTGTTTTACGCAGTCTTTGCTTGTGCCTATTTCAAGAGGAAACAAACCACAAAGACAGAACTTAGAACTACTTTATTTTGTCAAGTTTCAAGGAGCTAGCACAAACCGTGTTTGATTTAGACTTAAAAAACACATCTATCTGTATAGGAGGAAATAGAGTGAAACCTAAAAATTCAAACTGTTACTGGTAACGAACGCTTCATCCTAGAAGAGTGAAAATTGGGCAGCTAAGTGGACTTAGTGAACTGATCATTACCACAGAGATCATCAAGGTCAGATGAAAAAAAATTTGCCGAGTATTCAGAAAACCAGTAGTATTTTGGAAGCTTGGAACACCTTTCCAATAAAGGTGTTTTACGCAGTCTTTGCTTGTGGCTATTTCAAGAGGAAACAAACCACAAAGATAGAACTTAGAACTACTTTATTTTGTCAAGTTTCAAGGAGCTAGCACAAACCGTGTTTGATTTAGACTTAAAAAACACATCTATCTGTATAGGAGGAAATAGAGTGAAACCTAAAAATTCAAACTGTTACTGGTAACGAACGCTTCATCCTAGAAGAGTGAAAATTGGGCAGCTAAGTGGAGTTAGTGAAGTGATCATTACCACAGAGATCATCAAGGTCGGATGAAAAAAAATTTGCCGAGTATTCCGAAAACCAGTAGTTATTTGGAAGCTTGGCACACCTTTCCAATGAATGTGTTTTACGCAGTCTTTGCTTGTGCCTATTTCAAGAGGAAACAAACCACAGAGACAGAACTTAGAACTACTTTATTTTGTCAAGTTTCAAGGAGCTAGCACAAACCGTGTTTGATTTAGACTTAAAAAACACATCTATCTGTACAGGAGGAAATAGAGTGAAACCTAAAAATTCAAACTGTTACTGGTAACGAACGGTTCATCCTAGAAGAGTGAAAATTGGGCAGCTAAGTGGACTTAGCGAACTGATCATTACCACAGAGATCATCAAGGTCGCATGAAAATAAATTTGCCGAGTATTCAGAAAACCAGTAGTATTTTGGTAGCTTGGAACACCTTTCCAATAAAGGTGTTTGCTTGTGGCTATTTCAAGAGGAAACAAACCACAAAGACAGAACTTAGAACTACTTTATTTTGTCAAGTTTCAAGGAGCTAGCACAAACCGTGTTTGATTTAGACTTAAAAAACACATCTATCTGTATAAAAGGAAATAGAGTGAAACCTAAAAATTCAAACTGTTACTGGTAACGAATGCTTCATCCTAGAAGATTGAAAATAGCGCAGCTAAGTGGACTTAGCGAACTGATCATTACCACAGAGATCATCAAGGTCGGATGAAAAAAAATTTGCCGAGTATTCAGAAAACCAGTAGTATTTTGGAAGCTTGGAACACCTTTCCAATGAATGTGTTTTACGCAGTCTTTGCTTGTGCCTATTTCAAGAGGAAACAAACCACAAAGACAGAACTTAGAACTACTTTATTTTGTCAAGTTTCAAGGAGCTAGCACAAACCGTGTTTGATTTAGACTTAAAAAACACATCTATCTGTATAGGAGGAAATAGAGTGAAACCTAAAAACTCAAACTGTTACTGGTAACGAACGCTTCATCCTAGAAGAGTGAATATTGGGCAGCTAAGTGGACTAAGTAAACTGATCATTACCACAGAGATCATCAAGGTCGGATGAAAAAAAATTTGCCGAGTATTCAGAAAACCAGTAGTTTTTTGGAAGCTTGGCACACCTTTCCAATGAAGGTGTTTTACGCAATCTTTGCTTGTGGCTATTTCAAGAGGAAACAAACCACAAATACAGAACTTAGAACTACTTTATTTTGTCAAGTTTCAAGGAGCTAGCACAAACCGTGTTTGATTTAGACTTAAAAAACACATCTATCTGTATAGGAGGAAATAGAGTGAAACCTATAAATTCAAACTGTTACTGGTAACGAATGCTTCATCCTAGAAGACTGAAAGTTGGGCAGATAAGTGGACTTAGTGAACTGATCATTACCACAGAGATCATCAAGGTCGGATGAAAAAAAATTTGCCGAGTATTCAGAAAACCAGTAGTATTTTGGAAGCTTGGAACACCTTTCCAATAAAGATGTTTTACGCAGTGTTTGCTTGTGGCTATTTCAAGAGGAAACAAATCACAAAGACAGAACTTAGAACTACTTTATTTTGTCAAGTTTCAAGGAGCTAGCACAAACCGTGATTGATTTAGATAAAAAACACATCTATCTGTATAGGAGGAAATAGAGTGAAACCTAAAAATTCAAACTCTTACTGGTAACGAATGCTTCATCCTAGAAGATTGAAAATTGGGCAGCTAAGTGGACTTCGTGAACTGATCATTACCACAGAGATCATCAAGGTCGGATGAAAAAAAATTTGCCGAGTATTCAGAAAACCAGTAGCATTTTGCAAGCTTGGAACACCTTTAAAATAAAGGTGTTTTACGCAGTCTTTGCTTGTGGCTATTTCAAGAGGAAACAAACCACAAAGACAGAACTTAGAACTACTTTATTTTGTCAAGTTTCAAGGAGCTAGCACAAACCGTGTTTGATTTAGACTTAAAAAACACATCTATCTGTATAGGAGGAAATAGAGTGAAACCTAAAAATTCAAACTGTTACTGGTAACGAACGCTTCATCCTAGAAGAGTGAAAATTGGGCAGCTAAGTGGACTTAGTGAACTGATCATTACCACAGAGATCATCAAGGTCGGATGAAAAAAAATTTGCCGAGTATTCAGAAAACCACTAGTATTTTGGAAGCTTGGAACACCTTTCCAATAAAGGTGTTTTACGCAGTCTTTGCTTGTGGCTATTTCAAGAGGAAACAAACCACAAAGACAGAACTTAGAACTACTTTATTTTGTCAAGTTTCAAGGAGCTAGCACAAACCGTGTTTGATTTAGACTTAAAAAACACATCTATCTGTATAGGAGGAAATAGAGTGAAACCTAAAAATTCAAACAGTTACTGGTAACGAACGCTTCATCCTAGAAGAGTGAAAATTGGGCAGCTAAGTGGAGTTAGTGAACTGATCATTACCACAGAGATCATCAAGGTCGG
Source organism: Callospermophilus lateralis (assembly GCF_048772815.1). Lineage (NCBI taxonomy): Eukaryota > Metazoa > Chordata > Mammalia > Rodentia > Sciuridae > Callospermophilus > Callospermophilus lateralis. The sequence goes on from NW_027514641.1 coordinate 61,993, forward strand.
ATGAAAAAAAATTTGCCGAGTATTCCGAAAACAAGTAGTTTTTTGGAAGCTTGGCACACCTTTCCAATGAATGTGTTTTACGCAGTCTTTGCTTGTGCCTATTTCAAGAGGAAACAAACCACAAAGACAGAACTTAGAACTACTTTATTTTGTCAAGTTTCAAGTAGCTAGCACAAACCGTGTTTGATTTAGACTTAAAAAACACATCTATCTGTATAGGAGGAAATAGAGTGAAACCTAAAAATTCAAACTGTTACTGGTAACGAACGCTTCATCCTAGAAGAGTGAAAGTTGGGAAGCTAAGTGGACTTAGTGAACGGATCATTACCACAGAGATCATCAAGGTCGGATTAAAAAATAATTTGCCGAGTATTCAGAAAACCAGTAGTATTTTGGAAGCTTGGAACACCTTTCCAATGAATGTGTTTTACGCAGTCTTTGCTTGTGGCTATTTCAAGAGGAAACAAACCACAAAGACAGAACTTAGAACTACTTTATTTTGTCAAGTTTCAAGGAGCTAGCACAAACCGTGTTTGATTTAGACTTAAAAAACACATCTATCTGTAAAAAAGGAAATAGAGTGAAACCTAAAAATTCAAACTGTTACTGGTAACGAATGCTTCATCCTAGAAGATTGAAAATTGCGCAGCTAAGTGGACTTAGTGAACTGATCATTACCACAGAGATCATCAAGGTCGGATGAAAAAAAATTTGCCGAGTATTCAGAAAACCAGTAGTATTTTGGAAGCTTGGAACACCTTTCCAATGAATGTGTTTTACGCAGTCTTTGCTTGTGCCTATTTCAAGAGAAAACAAACCACAAAGACAGAACTTAGAACTACTTTATTTTGTCAAGTTTCAAGGAGCTAGCACAAACCGTGTTTGATTTAGACTTAAAAAACACATCTATCTGTATAGTAGGAAATAGAGTGAAACCTATAAATTCAAACTGTTACTGGTAATGAACGCTTCATCCTAGAAGAGTGAAAGTTGGGCAGCTAAGTGGACTTAGTGAACTGATCATTACCACAGAGATCATCAAGGTCGGATGAAAAAAAATTTGCCGAGTATTCAGAAAACCAGTAGTATTTTGGAAGCTTGGAACACCTTTCCAATAAAGGTGTTTTACGCAGTGTTTGCTTGTGGCTATTTCAAGAGGAAACAAATCACAAAGACGGAACTTAGAACTACTTTATTTTGTCAAGTTTCAAGGAGCTAGCACAAACCGTGTTTGATTTAGATAAAAAACACATCTATCTGTATAGGAGGAAATAGAGTGAAACCTAAAAATTCAAACTCTTACTGGTAACGAATGCTTCATCCTAGAAGATTGAAAATTGGGCAGCTAAGTGGACTTCGTGAACTGATCATTACCACAGAGATCATCAAGGTCGGATGAAAAAAAATTTGCCGAGTATTCAGAAAACCAGTAGTATTTTGGAAGCTTGGAACACCTTTCCAATGAATGTGTTTTACGCAGTCTTTGCTTGTGGCTATTTCAAGAGGAAACAAACCACAAAGACAGTACTTAGAACTACTTTATTTTGTCAAGTTTCAAGGAGCTAGCACAAACCATGTTTGATTTAGACTTAAAAACACATCTATCTATATAGGAGGAAATAGAGTGAAACCTAAAAATTCAAACTGTTACTGGTAACGAACGCTTCATCCTAGAAGAGTGAAAATTGGGCAGCTAAGTGGACTTAGTGAACTGATCATTACCACAGAGATCATCAAGGTCGGAGGAAAAAAAATTTGCCGAGTATTCCGAAAACCAGTAGTTTTTTGGAAGCTTGGCACAGCTTTCCAATGAATGTGTTTTACGCAGTCTTTGCTTGTGCCTATTTCAAGAGGAAACAAACCACAAAGACAGAACTTAGAACTACTTTATTTTGTCAAGTTTCAAGGAGCTAGCACAAACCGTGTTTGATTTAGAATTCCAAACACATCTATCTATATAGGAGATAATAGAGTGAAACCTAAAAACTCAAACTGTTACTGGTAACGAACGCTTCATCCTAGAAGAGTGAATATTGGGCAGCTAAGTGGACTAAGTAAACTGATCATTACCACAGAGATCATCAAGGTCGGATGAAAAAAAATTTGCCGAGTATTCAGAAAACCAGTAGTTTTTGGAAGCTTGGCACACCTTTCCAATGAAGGTGTTTTACGCAGTCTTTGCTTGTGGCTATTTCAAGAGGAAACAAACCACAAATACAGAACTTAGAACTACTTTATTTTGTCAAGTTTCAAGGAGCTAGCACAAACCGTGTTTGATTTAGACTTAAAAAACACATCTATCTGTATAGGAGGAAATAGAGTGAAACCTATAAATTCAAACTGTTACTGGTAACGAACGCTTCATCCTAGAAGAGTGAAAGTTGGGCAGCTAAGTGGACTTAGTGAACTGATCATTACCACAGAGATCATCAAGGTCGGATGAAAAAAAATTTGCCGAGTATTCAGAAAACCAGTAGTATTTTGGAAGCTTGGAACACCTTTCCAATAAAGGTGTTTTACGCAGTGTTTGCTTGTGGCTATTTCAAGAGGAAACAAATCACAAAGACAGAACTTAGAACTACTTTATTTTGTCAAGTTTCAAGGAGCTAGCACAAACCGTGTTTGATTTAGACTTAAAAAACACATCTATCTGTACAGGAGGAAATAGAGTGAAACCTAAAAATTCAAACTGTTACTGGTAACGAACGGTTCATCCTAGAAGAGTGAAAATTGGGCAGCTAAGTGGACTTAGCGAACTGATCATTACCACAGAGATCATCAAGGTCGCATGAAAATAAATTTGCCGAGTATTCAGAAAACCAGTAGTATTTTGGTAGCTTGGAACACCTTTCCAATAAAGGTGTTTGCTTGTGGCTATTTCAAGAGGAAACAAACCACAAAGACAGAACTTAGAACTACTTTATTTTGTCAAGTTTCAAGGAGCTAGCACAAACCGTGTTTGATTTAGACTTAAAAAACACATCTATCTGTATAAAAGGAAATAGAGTGAAACCTAAAAATTCAAACTGTTACTGGTAACGAATGCTTCATCCTAGAAGATTGAAAATAGCGCAGCTAAGTGGACTTAGTGAACTGATCATTACCACAGAGATCATCAAGGTCGGATGAAAAAAAATTTGCCGAGTATTCAGAAAACCAGTAGTATTTTGGAAGCTTGGAACACCTTTCCAATGAATGTGTTTTACGCAGTCTTTGCTTGTGCCTATTTCAAGAGGAAACAAACCACAAAGACAGAACTTAGAACTACTTTATTTTGTCAAGTTTCAAGGAGCTAGCACAAACCGTGTTTGATTTAGACTTAAAAAACACATCTATCTGTATAGGAGGAAATAGAGTGAAACCTAAAAACTCAAACTGTTACTGGTAACGAACGCTTCATCCTAGAAGAGTGAATATTGGGCAGCTAAGTGGACTAAGTAAACTGATCATTACCACAGAGATCATCAAGGTCGGATGAAAAAAAATTTGCCGAGTATTCAGAAAACCAGTAGTTTTTTGGAAGCTTGGCACACCTTTCCAATGAAGGTGTTTTACGCAATCTTTGCTTGTGGCTATTTCAAGAGGAAACAAACCACAAATACAGAACTTAGAACTACTTTATTTTGTCAAGTTTCAAGGAGCTAGCACAAACCGTGTTTGATTTAGACTTAAAAAACACATCTATCTGTATAGGAGGAAATAGAGTGAAACCTATAAATTCAAACTGTTACTGGTAACGAATGCTTCATCCTAGAAGACTGAAAGTTGGGCAGATAAGTGGACTTAGTGAACTGATCATTACCACAGAGATCATCAAGGTCGGATGAAAAAAAATTTGCCGAGTATTCAGAAAACCAGTAGTATTTGGGAAGCTTGGAACACCTTTCCAATAAAGATGTTTTACGCAGTGTTTGCTTGTGGCTATTTCAAGAGGAAACAAATCACAAAGACAGAACTTAGAACTACTTTATTTTGTCAAGTTTCAAGGAGCTAGCACAAACCGTGATTGATTTAGATAAAAAACACATCTATCTGTATAGGAGGAAATAGAGTGAAACCTAAAAATTCAAACTCTTACTGGTAACGAATGCTTCATCCTAGAAGATTGAAAATTGGGCAGCTAAGTGGACTTCGTGAACTGATAATTACCACAGAGATCATCAAGGTCGGATGAAAAAAAATTTGCCGAGTATTCAGAAAACCAGTAACATTTTGCAAGCTTGGAACACGTTTAAAATAAAGGTGTTTTACGCAGTCTTTGCTTGTGGCTATTTCAAGAGGAAACAAACCACAAAGACAGAACTTAGAACTACTTTATTTTGTCAAGTTTCAAGGAGCTAGCACAAACCGTGTTTGATTTAGACTTAAAAAACACATCTATCTGTATAGGAGGAAATAGAGTGAAACCTAAAAATTCAAACTGTTACTGGTAACGAACGCTTCATCCTAGAAGAGTGAAAATTGGGCAGCTAAGTGGACTTAGTGAACTGATCATTACCACAGAGATCATCAAGGTCGGATGAAAAAAAATTTGCCGAGTATTCAGAAAACCACTAGTATTTTGGAAGCTTGGAACACCTTTCCAATAAAGGTGTTTTACGCAGTCTTTGCTTGTGGCTATTTCAAGAGGAAACAAACCACAAAGACAGAACTTAGAACTACTTTATTTTGTCAAGTTTCAAGGAGCTAGCACAAACCGTGTTTGATTTAGACTTAAAAAACACATCTATCTGTATAGGAGGAAATAGAGTGAAACCTAAAAATTCAAACTGTTACTGGTAACGAACGCTTCATCCTAGAAGAGTGAAAATTGGGCAGCTAAGTGGAGTTAGTGAACTGATCATTACCACAGAGATCATCAAGGTCGGATGAAAAAAAATTTGCCGAGTATTCCGAAAACAAGTAGTTTTTTGGAAGCTTGGCACACCTTTCCAATGAATGTGTTTTACGCAGTCTTTGCTTGTGCCTATTTCAAGAGGAAACAAACCACAAAGACAGAACTTAGAACTACTTTATTTTGTCAAGTTTCAAGTAGCTAGCACAAACCGTGTTTGATTTAGACTTAAAAAACACATCTATCTGTATAGGAGGAAATAGAGTGAAACCTAAAAATTCAAACTGTTACTGGTAACGAACGCTTCATCCTAGAAGAGTGAAAGTTGGGAAGCTAAGTGGACTTAGTGAACGGATCATTACCACAGAGATCATCAAGGTCGGATTAAAAAAAAATTTGCCGAGTATTCAGAAAACCAGTAGTATTTTGGAAGCTTGGAACACCTTTCCAATGAATGTGTTTTACGCAGTCTTTGCTTGTGGCTATTTCAAGAGGAAACAAACCACAAAGACAGAACTTAGAACTACTTTATTTTGTCAAGTTTCAAGGAGCTAGCACAAACCGTGTTTGATTTAGACTTAAAAAACACATCTATCTGTAAAAAAGGAAATAGAGTGAAACCTAAAAATTCAAACTGTTACTGGTAACGAACGCTTCATCCTAGAAGAGTGAAAATTGGGCAGCTAAGTGGACTTAGTGAACTGATCATTACCACAGAGATCATCAAGGTCGGAGGAAAAAAAATTTGCCGAGTATTCCGAAAACCAGTAGTTTTTTGGAAGCTTGGCACAGCTTTCCAATGAATGTGTTTTACGCAGTCTTTGCTTGTGCCTATTTCAAGAGGAAACAAACCACAAAGACAGAACTTAGAACTACTTTATTTTGTCAAGTTTCAAGGAGCTAGCACAAACCGTGTTTGATTTAGAATTCCAAACACATCTATCTATATAGGAGATAATAGAGTGAAACCTAAAAACTCAAACTGTTACTGGTAACGAACGCTTCATCCTAGAAGAGTGAATATTGGGCAGCTAAGTGGACTAAGTAAACTGATCATTACCACAGAGATCATCAAGGTCGGATGAAAAAAAATTTGCCGAGTATTCAGAAAACCAGTAGTTTTTGGAAGCTTGGCACACCTTTCCAATGAAGGTGTTTTACGCAGTCTTTGCTTGTGGCTATTTCAAGAGGAAACAAACCACAAATACAGAACTTAGAACTACTTTATTTTGTCAAGTTTCAAGGAGCTAGCACAAACCGTGTTTGATTTAGACTTAAAAAACACATCTATCTGTATAGGAGGAAATAGAGTGAAACCTATAAATTCAAACTGTTACTGGTAACGAACGCTTCATCCTAGAAGAGTGAAAGTTGGGCAGCTAAGTGGACTTAGTGAACTGATCATTACCACAGAGATCATCAAGGTCGGATGAAAAAAAATTTGCCGAGTATTCAGAAAACCAGTAGTATTTTGGAAGCTTGGAACACCTTTCCAATAAAGGTGTTTTACGCAGTGTTTGCTTGTGGCTATTTCAAGAGGACACAAATCACAAAGACAGAACTTAGAACTACTTTATTTTGTCAAGTTTCAAGGAGCTAGCACAAACCGTGTTTGATTTAGACTTAAAAAACACATCTATCTGTACAGGAGGAAATAGAGTGAAACCTAAAAATTCAAACTGTTACTGGTAACGAACGGTTCATCCTAGAAGAGTGAAAATTGGGCAGCTAAGTGGACTTAGCGAACTGATCATTACCACAGAGATCATCAAGGTCGCATGAAAATAAATTTGCCGAGTATTCAGAAAACCAGTAGTATTTTGGTAGCTTGGAACACCTTTCCAATAAAGGTGTTTGCTTGTGGCTATTTCAAGAGGAAACAAACCACAAAGACAGAACTTAGAACTACTTTATTTTGTCAAGTTTCAAGGAGCTAGCACAAACCGTGTTTGATTTAGACTTAAAAAACACATCTATCTGTATAAAAGGAAATAGAGTGAAACCTAAAAATTCAAACTGTTACTGGTAACGAATGCTTCATCCTAGAAGATTGAAAATAGCGCAGCTAAGTGGACTTAGTGAACTGATCATTACCACAGAGATCATCAAGGTCGGATGAAAAAAAATTTGCCGAGTATTCAGAAAACCAGTAGTATTTTGGAAGCTTGGAACACCTTTCCAATGAATGTGTTTTACGCAGTCTTTGCTTGTGCCTATTTCAAGAGGAAACAAACCACAAAGACAGAACTTAGAACTACTTTATTTTGTCAAGTTTCAAGGAGCTAGCACAAACCGTGTTTGATTTAGACTTAAAAAACACATCTATCTGTATAGGAGGAAATAGAGTGAAACCTAAAAACTCAAACTGTTACTGGTAACGAACGCTTCATCCTAGAAGAGTGAATATTGGGCAGCTAAGTGGACTAAGTAAACTGATCATTACCACAGAGATCATCAAGGTCGGATGAAAAAAAATTTGCCGAGTATTCAGAAAACCAGTAGTTTTTTGGAAGCTTGGCACACCTTTCCAATGAAGGTGTTTTACGCAATCTTTGCTTGTGGCTATTTCAAGAGGAAACAAACCACAAATACAGAACTTAGAACTACTTTATTTTGTCAAGTTTCAAGGAGCTAGCACAAACCGTGTTTGATTTAGACTTAAAAAACACATCTATCTGTATAGGAGGAAATAGAGTGAAACCTATAAATTCAAACTGTTACTGGTAACGAACGCTTCATCCTAGAAGACTGAAAGTTGGGCAGATAAGTGGACTTAGTGAACTGATCATTACCACAGAGATCATCAAGGTCGGATGAAAAAAAATTTGCCGAGTATTCAGAAAACCAGTAGTATTTTGGAAGCTTGGAACACCTTTCCAATAAAGATGTTTTACGCAGTGTTTGCTTGTGGCTATTTCAAGAGGAAACAAATCACAAAGACAGAACTTAGAACTACTTTATTTTGTCAAGTTTCAAGGAGCTAGCACAAACCGTGATTGATTTAGATAAAAAACACATCTATCTGTATAGGAGGAAATAGAGTGAAACCTAAAAATTCAAACTCTTACTGGTAACGATTGCTTCATCCTAGAAGATTGAAAATTGGGCAGCTAAGTGGACTTCGTGAACTGATCATTACCACAGAGATCATCAAGGTCGGATGAAAAAAAATTTGCCGAGTATTCAGAAAACCAGTAGCATTTTGCAAGCTTGGAACACCTTTAAAATAAAGGTGTTTTACGCAGTCTTTGCTTGTGGCTATTTCAAGAGGAAACAAACCACAAAGACAGAACTTAGAAGTACTTTATTTTGTCAAGTTTCAAGGAGCTAGCACAAACCGTGTTTGATTTAGACTTAAAAAACACATCTATCTGTATAGGAGGAAATAGAGTGAAACCTAAAAATTCAAACTGTTACTGGTAACGAACGCTTCATCCTAGAAGAGTGAAAATTGGGCAGCTAAGTGGACTTAGTGAACTGATCATTACCACAGAGATCATCAAGGTCGGATGAAAAAAAATTTGCCGAGTATTCAGAAAACCACTAGTATTTTGGAAGCTTGGAACACCTTTCCAATAAAGGTGTTTTACGCAGTCTTTGCTTGTGGCTATTTCAAGAGGAAACAAACCACAAAGACAGAACTTAGAACTACTTTATTTTGTCAAGTTTCAAGGAGCTAGCACAAACCGTGTTTGATTTAGACTTAAAAAACACATCTATCTGTATAGGAGGAAATAGAGTGAAACCTAAAAATTCAAACTGTTACTGGTAACGAACGCTTCATCCTAGAAGAGTGAAAATTGGGCAGCTAAGTGGAGTTAGTGAACTGATCATTACCACAGAGATCATCAAGGTCGGATGAAAAAAAATTTGCCGAGTATTCCGAAAACAAGTAGTTTTTTGGAAGCTTGGCACACCTTTCCAATGAATGTGTTTTACGCAGTCTTTGCTTGTGCCTATTTCAAGAGGAAACAAACCACAAAGACAGAACTTAGAACTACTTTATTTTGTCAAGTTTCAAGTAGCTAGCACAAACCGTGTTTGATTTAGACTTAAAAAACACATCTATCTGTATAGGAGGAAATAGAGTGAAACCTAAAAATTCAAACTGTTACTGGTAACGAACGCTTCATCCTAGAAGAGTGAAAGTTGGGCAGCTAAGTGGACTTAGTGAACGGATCATTACCACAGAGATCATCAAGGTCGGATTAAAAAAAAATTTGCCGAGTATTCAGAAAACCAGTAGTATTTTGGAAGCTTGGAACACCTTTCCAATGAATGTGTTTTACGCAGTCTTTGCTTGTGGCTATTTCAAGAGGAAACAAACCACAAAGACAGAACTTAGAACTACTTTATTTTGTCAAGTTTCAAGGAGCTAGCACAAACCGTGTTTGATTTAGACTTAAAAAACACATCTATCTGTAAAAAAGGAAATAGAGTGAAACCTAAAAATTCAAACTGTTACTGGTAACGAATGCTTCATCCTAGAAGATTGAAAATTGCGCAGCTAAGTGGACTTAGTGAACTGATCATTACCACAGAGATCATCAAGGTCGGATGAAAAAAAATTTGCCGAGTATTCAGAAAACCAGTAGTATTTTGGAAGCTTGGAACACCTTTCCAATGAATGTGTTTTACGCAGTCTTTGCTTGTGCCTATTTCAAGAGAAAACAAACCACAAAGACAGAACTTAGAACTACTTTATTTTGTCAAGTTTCAAGGAGCTAGCACAAACCGTGTTTGATTTAGACTTAAAAAACACATCTATCTGTATAGGAGGAAATAGAGTGAAACCTATAAATTCAAACTGTTACTGGTAATGAACGCTTCATCCTAGAAGAGTGAAAGTTGGGCAGCTAAGTGGACTTAGTGAACTGATCATTACCACAGAGATCATCAAGGTCGGATGAAAAAAAATTTGCCGAGTATTCAGAAAACCAGTAGTATTTTGGAAGCTTGGAACACCTTTCCAATAAAGGTGTTTTACGCAGTGTTTGCTTGTGGCTATTTCAAGAGGAAACAAATCACAAAGACGGAACTTAGAACTACTTTATTTTGTCAAGTTTCAAGGAGCTAGCACAAACCGTGTTTGATTTAGATAAAAAACACATCTATCTGTATAGGAGGAAATAGAGTGAAACCTAAAAATTCAAACTCTTACTGGTAACGAATGCTTCATCCTAGAAGATTGAAAATTGGGCAGCTAAGTGGACTTCGTGAACTGATCATTACCACAGAGATCATCAAGGTCGGATGAAAAAAAAATTTGCCGAGTATTCAGAAAACCAGTAGTATTTTGGAAGCTTGGAACACCTTTCCAATGAATGTGTTTTACGCAGTCTTTGCTTGTGGCTATTTCAAGAGGAAACAAACCACAAAGACAGTACTTAGAACTACTTTATTTTGTCAAGTTTCAAGGAGCTAGCACAAACCATGTTTGATTTAGACTTAAAAACACATCTATCTATATAGGAGGAAATAGAGTGAAACCTAAAAATTCAAACTGTTACTGGTAACGAACGCTTCATCCTAGAAGAGTGAAAATTGGGCAGCTAAGTGGACTTAGTGAACTGATCATTACCACAGAGATCATCAAGGTCGGAGGAAAAAAAATTTGCCGAGTATTCCGAAAACCAGTAGTTTTTTGGAAGCTTGGCACAGCTTTCCAATGAATGTGTTTTACGCAGTCTTTGCTTGTGCCTATTTCAAGAGGAAACAAACCACAAAGACAGAACTTAGAACTACTTTATTTTGTCAAGTTTCAAGGAGCTAGCACAAACCGTGTTTGATTTAGAATTCCAAACACATCTATCTATATAGGAGATAATAGAGTGAAACCTAAAAACTCAAACTGTTACTGGTAACGAACGCTTCATCCTAGAAGAGTGAATATTGGGCAGCTAAGTGGACTAAGTAAACTGATCATTACCACAGAGATCATCAAGGTCGGATGAAAAAAAATTTGCCGAGTATTCAGAAAACCAGTAGTTTTTGGAAGCTTGGCACACCTTTCCAATGAAGGTGTTTTACGCAGTCTTTGCTTGTGGCTATTTCAAGAGGAAACAAACCACAAATACAGAACTTAGAACTACTTTATTTTGTCAAGTTTCAAGGAGCTAGCACAAACCGTGTTTGATTTAGACTTAAAAAACACATCTATCTGTATAGGAGGAAATAGAGTGAAACCTATAAATTCAAACTGTTACTGGTAACGAACGCTTCATCCTAGAAGAGTGAAAGTTGGGCAGCTAAGTGGACTTAGTGAACTGATCATTACCACAGAGATCATCAAGGTCGGATGAAAAAAAATTTGCCGAGTATTCAGAAAACCAGTAGTATTTTGGAAGCTTGGAACACCTTTCCAATAAAGGTGTTTTACGCAGTGTTTGCTTGTGGCTATTTCAAGAGGAAACAAATCACAAAGACAGAACTTAGAACTACTTTATTTTGTCAAGTTTCAAGGAGCTAGCACAAACCGTGTTTGATATAGATAAAAAACACTTCTATCTGTATAGGAGGAAATAGAGTGAAACCTAAAAATTCAAACTCTTACTGGTAACGAATGCTTCATCCTAGAAGATTGAAAATTGGGCAGCTAAGTGGACTTCGTGAACTGATCATTACCACAGAGATCATCAAGGTCGGATGAAAAAAAATTTGCCGAGTATTCAGAAAACCAGTAGTATTTTGGAAGCTTGGAACACCTTTCCAATGAATGTGTTTTACGCAGTCTTTGCTTGTGGCTATTTCACGAGGAAACAAACCACAAAGACAGTACTTAGAACTACTTTATTTTGTCAAGTTTCAAGGAGCTAGCACAAACCGTGTTTGATTTAGACTTAAAAAACACATCTATCTATATAGGAGGAAATAGAGTGAAACCTAAAAATTCAAACTGTTACTGGTAACGAACGCTTCATCCTAGAAGAGTGAAAATTGGGCAGCTAAGTGGACTTAGTGAACTGATCATTACCACAGAGATCATCAAGGTCGGATGAAAAAAAATTTGCCGAGTATTCCGAAAACCATTAGTTTTTTGGAAGCTTGGCACAGCTTTCCAATGAATGTGTTTTACGCAGTCTTTGCTTGTGCCTATTTCAAGAGGAAACAAACCACAAAGACAGAACTTAGAAGTACTTTTTTTTGACAAGTTTCAAGGAGCTAGCACAAACCGTGTTTGATTTAGACTTCCAAACACATCTATCTATATAGGAGATAATAGAGTGAAACCTAAAAACTCAAACTGTTACTGGTAACGAACGCTTCATCCTAGAAGAGTGAATATTGGGCAGCTAAGTGGACAAAGTAAACTGATCATTACCACAGAGATCATCAAGGTCGGATGAAAAAAAATTTGCCGAGTATTCAGAAAACCAGTAGTTTTTTGGAAGCTTGGCACACCTTTCCAATGAAGGTGTTTTACGCAATCTTTGCTTGTGGCTATTTCAAGAGGAAAGAAACCACAAATACAGAACTTAGAACTACTTTATTTTGTCAAGTTTCAAGGAGCTAGCACAAACCGTGTTTGATTTTGACTTAAAAAACATATCTATCTGTATAGGAGGAAATAGAGTGAAACCTATAAATTCAAACTGTTACTGGTAACGAACGCTTCATCCTAGAAGAGTGAAAGTTGGGCAGCTAAGTGGACTTAGTGAACTGATCATTACCACAGAGATCATCAAGGTCGGATGAAAAAAAATTTGCCGAGTATTCAGAAAACCAGTAGTATTTTGGAAGCTTGGAACACCTTTCCAATAAAGGTGTTTTACGCAGTGTTTGCTTGTGGCTATTTCAAGAGGAAACAAATCACAAAGACAGAACTTAGAACTACTTTATTTTGTCAAGTTTCAAGGAGCTAGCACAAACCGTGTTTGATTTAGATAAAAAACACATCTATCTGTATAGGAGGAAATAGAGTGAAACCTAAAAATTCAAACTCTTACTGGTAACGAATGCTTCATCCTAGAAGATTGAAAATTGGGCAGCTCTGTGGACTTCGTGAACTGATCATTACCACAGAGATCATCAAGGTCGGATGAAAAAAAATTTGCCGAGTATTCAGAAAACCAGTAGTATTTTGGAAGCTTGGAACACCTTTCCAATGAATGTGTTTTACGCAGTCTTTGCTTGTGGCTATTTCAAGAGGAAACAAACCACAAAGACATTACTTAGAACTACTTTATTTTGTCAAGTTTCAAGGAGCTAGCACAAACCGTGTTTGATTTAGACTTAAAAAACACATCTATCTGTATAGGAGGAATTAGAGTGAAACCTAAAAATTCAAACTGTTACTGGTAACGAACGCTTCATCCTAGAAGAGTGAAAATTGGGCAGCTAAGTGGAGTTAGTGAACTGATCATTACCACAGAGATCATTAAGGTCGGATGAAAACAAATTTGCCGAGTTTTCCGAAAACCAGTAGTTTTTTGGAAGCTTGGCACACCTTTCCAATGAATGTGTTTTACGCAGTCTTTGCTTGTGGCTATTTCAAGAGGAAACAAACCACAAAGACAGAACTTAGAACAACTTTATTTTGTCAAGTTTCAAGGAGCTAGAACAAACCGTGATTGATTTAGACTTAAAAAACACATCTATCTGTATAGGAGGAAATAGAGTGAAACCTAAAAATTCAAACTGTTACTGGTAACGAACGCTTCATCTTAGAAGAGTGAAAATTGGGCAGCTAAGTGGACTTAGTGAACTGATCATTACCACAGAGATCATCAAGGTCGGATGAAAAATAATTTGCCGAGTATTCCGAAAACCAGTAGTTTTTTGGAAGCTTGGCACACCTTTCCAATGAATGTGTTTTACGCAGTCTTTGCTTGTTTCTATTTCAAGAGGAAACAAACCACAAAGACAGAACTTAGAACTACTTTATTTTGTCAAGTTTCAAGGAGCTAGCACAAACTGTGTTTGATTTAGACTTCCAAACACATCTATCTGTATAGGAAAAAATAGAGTGAAACCTAAAAATTCAAACTGTTACTGGTAACGAACGCTGCATCCTAGAAGAGTGAAAATTGGGCAGCTAAGTGGAGTTAGTGAACTGATCATTACCACAGAGATCATCAAGGTCGGATGAAAACAAATTTGCCGAGTATTCAGAAAACCAGTAGTTTTTTGGAAGCTTGGCACACCTTTCCAATGAATGTGTTTTACGCAGTCTTTGCTTGTGCCTATTTCAAGAGGAAACAAACCACAAAGACAGAACTAACAACTACTTTATTTTGTCAAGTTTCAAGGAGCTAGCACAAACCGTGTTTGATTTAGACTTAAAAAACACATCTATCTGTATAGGAGGAAATAGAGTGAAACCTAAAAATTCAAACTCTTACTGGTAACGAACGCTTCATCCTAGAAGAGTGAAAATTGGGCAGCTAAGTGGACTTAGCGAACTGGTCATTACCACAGAGATCATCAAGGTCGGATGAAAATAAATTTGCCGAGTATTCAGAAAACCAGTAGTATTTTGGTAGCTTGGAACACCTTTCCAATAAAGGTGTTTTACGCAGTGTTTGCTTGTGGCTATTTCAAGAGGAAACAAACCACAAAGACAGAATTTAGAACTACTTTACTTTGTCAAGTTTCAAGGAGCTAGCACAAACCGTGTTTGATTTAGACTTTAAAAACACATCTATCTGTATAGGAGGAAATAGAGTGAAACCTAAAAATTCAAACTGTTACTGGTAACGAACGCTTCATCCTAGAAGAGTGAAAGTTGGGAAGCTAAGTGGACTTAGTGAACTGATCATTACCACAGAGATCATCAAGGTCGGATGAAAAAAAATTTGCCGAGTATTCAGAAAACCAGTAGTATTTTGGAAGCTTGGAACACCTTTCCAATGAATGTGTTTTACGCAGTCTTTGCTTGTGGCTATTTCAAGAGGAAACAAACCACAAAAGACAGAACTTAGAACTACTTTATTTTGTCAAGTTTCAAGGAGCTAGCACAAACCGTGTTGATTTAGACTTCCAAACACATCTATCTATATAGGAGATAATAGAGTGAAACCTAAAAACTCAAACTGTTACTGGTAACGAAACGCTTCATCCTAGAAGATTGAAAATTGGGCAGCTAAGTGGACTTCGTGAACTGATCATTACCACAGAGATCATCAAGGTCGGATGAAAAAAAATTTGCCGAGTATTCAGAAAACCAGTAGTATTTTGGAAGCTTGGAACACCTTTCCAATGAATGTGTTTTACGCAGTCTTTGCTTGTGGCTATTTCACGAGGAAACAAACCACAAAGACAGTACTTAGAACTACTTTATTTTGTCAAGTTTCAAGGAGCTAGCACAAACCGTGTTTGATTTAGACTTAAAAAACACATCTATCTATATAGGAGGAAATTAGAGTGAAACCTAAAAATTCAAACTGTTACTGGTAACGAACGCTTCATCCTAGAAGAGTGAAAATTGGGCAGCTAAGTGGACTTAGTGAACTGATCATTACCACAGAGATCATCAAGGTCGGATGAAAAAAAATTTGCCGAGTATTCGAAAACCATTAGTTTTTTGGAAGCTTGGCACAGCTTCCAATGAATGTGTTTTACGCAGTCTTTGCTTGTGCCTATTTAAGAGGAAACAAACCACAAAGACAGAACTTAGAAGTACTTTTTTTTGACAAGTTTCAAGGAGCTAGCACAAACCGTGTTTGATTTAGACTTCCAAACACATCTATCTATATAGGAGATAATAGAGTGAAACCTAAAAACTCAAACTGTTACTGGTAACGAACGCTTCATCCTAGAAGAGTGAATATTGGGCAGCTAAGTGGACAAAGTAAACTGATCATTACCACAGAGATCATCAAGGTCGGATGAAAAAAAATTTGCCGAGTATTCAGAAAACCAGTAGTTTTTTGGAAGCTTGGCACACCTTTCCAATGAAGGTGTTTTACGCAATCTTTGCTTGTGGCTATTTCAAGAGGAAAGAAACCACAAATACAGAACTTAGAACTACTTTATTTTGTCAAGTTTCAAGGAGCTAGCACAACCGTGTTTGATTTTGACTTAAAAAACATATCTATCTGTATAGGAGGAAATAGAGTGAAACCTATAAATTCAAACTGTTACTGGTAACGAACGCTTCATCCTAGAAGAGTGAAAGTTGGGCAGCTAAGTGGACTTAGTGAACTGATCATTACCACAGAGATCATCAAGGTCGGATGAA
Organism: Callospermophilus lateralis; assembly: GCF_048772815.1. Lineage (NCBI taxonomy): Eukaryota > Metazoa > Chordata > Mammalia > Rodentia > Sciuridae > Callospermophilus > Callospermophilus lateralis. The sequence continues at coordinate 78,006 of NW_027514641.1, forward strand.
AAAAAATTTGCCGAGTATTCAGAAAACCAGTAGTATTTTGGAAGCTTGGAACACCTTTCCAATAAAGGTGTTTTACGCAGTGTTTGCTTGTGGCTATTTCAAGAGGAAACAAATCACAAAGACAGAACTTAGAACTACTTTATTTTGTCAAGTTTCAAGGAGCTAGCACAAACCGTGTTTGATTTAGATAAAAAACACATCTATCTGTATAGGAGGAAATAGAGTGAAACCTAAAAATTCAAACTCTTACTGGTAACGAATGCTTCATCCTAGAAGATTGAAAATTGGGCAGCTCTGTGGACTTCGTGAACTGATCATTACCACAGAGATCATCAAGGTCGGATGAAAAAAAATTTGCCGAGTATTCAGAAAACCAGTAGTATTTTGGAAGCTTGGAACACCTTTCCAATGAATGTGTTTTACGCAGTCTTTGCTGTGGCTATTTCAGAGGAAACAAACCACAAAGACATTACTTAGAACTACTTTATTTTGTCAAGTTTCAAGGAGCTAGCACAAACCGTGTTTGATTTAGACTTAAAAAACACATCTATCTGTATAGAGGAAATAGAGTGAAACCTAAAATTCAAACTGTTACTGGTAACGAACGCTTCATCCTAGAAGAGTGAAAATTGGGCAGCTAAGTGGAGTTAGTGAACTGATCATTACCACAGAGATCATTAAGGTCGGATGAAAACAAATTTGCCGAGTTTCCGAAAACCAGTAGTTTTTGGAAGCTTGGCACACCTTTCCTGAATGTGTTTTACGCAGTCTTTGCTTGTGGCTATTTCAAGAGGAAACAAACCACAAAGACAGAACTTAGAACAACTTTATTTTGTCAAGTTTCAAGGAGCTAGAACAAACCGTGATTGATTTAGACTTAAAAAACACATCTATCTGTATAGGAGGAAATAGAGTGAAACCTAAAAATTCAAACTGTTACTGGTAACGAACGCTTCATCTTAGAAGAGTGAAAATTGGGCAGCTAAGTGGACTTAGTGAACTGATCATTACCACAGAGATCATCAAGGTCGGATGAAAAAAAATTTGCCGAGTATTCAGAAAACCAGTAGTATTTTGGAAGCTTGGAACACCTTTCCAATAAAGGTGTTTTACGCAGTGTTTGCTTGTGGCTATTTCAAGAGGAAACAAATCACAAAGACAGAACTTAGAACTACTTTCTTTTGTCAAGTTTCAAGGAGCTAGCACAAACCGTGTTTGATTTAGATAAAAAACACATCTCTCTGTATAGGAGGAAATAGAGTGAAACCTAAAAATTCAAACTCTTACTGGTAACGAATGCTTCATCCTAGAAGATTGAAAATTGGGCAGCTAAGTGGACTTCGTGAACTGATCATTACCACAGAGATCATCAAGGTCGGATGAAAAATTTTTGCCGAGTATTCAGAAAACCAGTAGTATTTTGGAAGCTTGGAACACCTTTCCAATGAAGGTGTTTTACGCAGTCTTTGCTTGTGGCTATTTCAAGAGGAAACCAACCACAAAGACAGTACTTAGAACTACTTTATTTTGTCAAGTTTCAAGGAGCTAGCACAACCGTGTTTGATTTAGACTTAAAAAACACATCTATCTGTATAGGAGGAAATAGAGTGAAACCTAAAAATTCAACTGTTACTGGTAACGAACGCTTCATCCTAGAAGAGTGAAAATTGGGCAGCTAAGTGGAGTTAGTGAACTGATCATTACCACAGAGATCATCAAGGTCGGATGAAAACAAATTTGCCGAGTTTTCCGAAAACCAGTAGTTTTTTGGAAGCTTGGCGCACCTTTCCAATGAATGTGTTTTACGCAGTCTTTGCTTGTGCCTATTTCAAGAGGAAACAAACCACAAAGACAGAACTTAGAACTACTTTATTTTGTCAAGTTTCAAGGAGCTAGCACAAACCGTGTTTGATTTAGACTTAAAAAACACATCTATCTGTATAGGAGGAAATAGAGTGAAACCTAAAAATTCAAACTGTTACTGGTAACGAACGCTTCATCCTAGAAGAGTGAAAATTGGGCAGCAAAGTGGACTTAGCGAACTGGTCATTACCACAGAGATCATCAAGGTCGGATGAAAATAAATTTGCCGTGTATTCAGAAAACCGGTAGTATTTTGGTAGCTTGGAACACCTTTCCAATAAGGTGTTTTACGCAGTGTTTGCTTGTGGCTATTTCAAGAGGAAACAAACCACAAAGACAGAACTTAGAACTACTTTATTTTGTCAGTTTCAAGGAGCTAGCACAAACCGTGTTTGATTTAGACTTAAAAAACACATCTATCTGTATAGGAGGAAATAGAGTGAAACCTAAAAATTCAAACTGTTACTGGTAACGAACGCTTCATCCTAGAAGAGTGAAAATTGGGCAGCTAAGTGGAGTTAGTGAACTGATCATTACATCAGAGATCATCAAGGTCGGATAAAAAAAAATTTGCCGAGTATTCAGAAAACCAGTTGTTTTTTGGAAGCTTGGCACACCTTTCCAATGAATGTGTTTTATGCAGATTTGCTTGTGGCTATTTCAAGATTAAACAAACCACAAAGACAGAACTTAGAACTATTTTATTTTGTCAAGTTTCAAGGAGCTAGCACAAACCGTGTTTGATTTAGACTTAAAAAACACATCTATCTGTATAGGAGGAAATAGAGTGAAACCTAAAAATTCAAACTGTTACTGGTAACGAACCCTTCATCCTAGAAGAGTGAAAATTGGGCAGCTAAGTGGACTTAGTGAACTGATCATTACCACAGAGATCATCAAAGTCGGATGAAAATAAATTTGCCGAGTATTCAGAAAACCATTAGTATTTTGGAAGCTTGGAACACCTTTCCAATGAATGTGTTTTACACAGTCTTTGCTTGTGCCTATTTCAAGAGGAAACAAACCACAAAGACAGAACTTAGAACTACTTTATTTTGTCAAGTTTCAAGGAGCTAGCACAAACCGTGTATGATTTAGACTTAAAAAACACATCTATCTATATAGGACGAAATAGAGTGAAACCTAAAAATTCAAACTGTTACTGGTAACGAACGCTTCATCCTAGAAGAGTGAAAATTGGGCAGCTAAGTGGACTTAGCGAACTGATCATTACCACAGAGATCATCAAGGTCGGATGAAAAAAATTTGCCGAGTATTCCGAAAACCAGTAGTTTTTTGGAAGCTTCGCACACCTTTCCAATGAATGTGTTTTACGCAGTCTTTGCTTGTGCCTATTTCAAGAGGAAACAAACCACAAAGACAGAACTTAGAACTACTTTATTTGTCAAGTTTCAAGGAGCTAGCACAAACCGTGTTTGATTTAGACTTCCAAACACATCTATCTATATAGGAGATAATAGAGTGAAACCTAAAAACTCAAACTGTTACTGGTAACGAACGCTTCATCCTAGAAGAGTGAATATTGGGCAGCTAAGTGGACAAAGTAAACTGATCATTACCACAGAGATCATCAAGGTCGGATGAAAAAAAATTTGCCGAGTATTCAGAAAACCAGTAGTTTTTGGAAGCTTGGCACACCTTTCCAATGAAGGTGTTTTACGCAGTCTTTGCTTGTGGCTATTTCAAGAGGAAACAAACCACAAAGACAGAACTTAGAACTACTTTATTTTGTCAAGTTTCAAGGAGCTAGCACAAACCGTGTTTGATTTAGACTTAAAAACACATCTATCTGTATAGGAGGAAATAGAGTGAAACCTAAAAATTCAAACTGTTACTGGTAACGAACGCTTCATCTAGAAGAGTGAAAATTGGGCAGCAATGTGGACTTAGCGAACTGGTCATTACCACAGAGATCATCAAGGTCGGATGAAAATAATTTGCCGAGTATTCAGAAAACCAGTAGTATTTTGGTAGCTTGGAACACCTTTCCAATAAAGGTGTTTACGCAGTGTTTGCTTGTGGCTATTTCAAGAGGAAACAAACCACAAAGACAGAACTTAGAACTACTTTATTTTGTCAAGTTTCAAGGAGCTAGCACAAACCGTGTTGATTTAGACTTAAAAAACACATCTATCTGTATAGGAGGAAATAGAGTGAAACCTAAAAATTCAAACTGTTACTGGTAACGAACGCTTCATCTAGAAGAGTGAAAATTGGGCAGCTAAGTGGAGTTAGTGAACTGATCATTACCACAGAGATCATCAAGGTCGGATGAAAAAAAATTTGCCGAGTATTCGAAAACCAGTTGTTTTTGGAAGCTTGGCACACCTTTCCAATGAATGTGTTTTACGCAGTCTTTGCTTGTGGCTATTTCAAGATTAAACAAACACAAAGACAGAACTTAGAACTATTTTATTTTGTCAAGTTTCAAGGAGCTAGCACAAACCGTGTTTGATTTACACTTAAAGAACACATCTATCTGTATAGGAGGAAATAGAGTGAAACCTAAAAATTCAAACTGTTACTGGTAACGAACGCTTCATCCTAGAAGAGTGAAAATTGGGCAGCTAAGTGGACTTAGCGAACTGATCATTACCACAGAGATCATCAAGGTCGGATGAAAATAAATTTGCCGAGTATTCAGAAAACCAGTAGTATTTTGGAAGCTTGGAACACTTTCCAATGAATGTGTTTTTACACAGTCTTTTCTTGTGCCTATTTCAAGAGGAAACAAACCACAAAGACAGAACTTAGAACTACTTTATTTTGTCAAGTTTCAAGGAGCTAGCACAAACCGTGTATGATTTAGACTTAAAAAACACATCTATCTATATAGGAGGAAATAGAGTGAACCTAAAAATTCAAACTGTTACTGGTAACGAACGCTTCATCCTAGAAGAGTGAAAATTGGGCAGCTAAGTGGACTTAGTGAACTGATCATTACCACAGAGATCATCAAGGTCAGATGAAAAAAAATTTGCCGAGTATTCCGAAAACCAGTAGTTTTTTGGAAGCTTCGCACACCTTTCCAATGAATGTGTTTTACGCAGTCTTTGCTTGTGCCTATTTCAAGAGGAAACAAACCACAAAGACAGAACTTAGAACTACTTTATTTTGTCAAGTTTCAAGGAGCTAGCACAAACCGTGTTTGATTTAGACTTCCAAACACATCTATCTATATAGGAGATAATAGAGTGAAACCTAAAAACTCAAACTGTTACTGGTAACGAACGCTTCATCCTAGAAGAGTGAATATTGGGCAGCTAAGTGGACTAAGTAAACTGATCATTACCACAGAGATCATCAAGGTCGGATGAAAAAAATTTGCCGAGTATTCAGAAAACCAGTAGTTTTTTGGAAGCTTGGCACACCTTTCCAATGAAGGTGTTTTACGCAGTCTTTGCTTGTGGTTATTTCAAGAGGAAACAAACCACAAAGACAGAACTTAGAACTACTTTATTTTGTCAAGTTTCAAGGAGCTAGCACAAACCGTGTTTGATTTAGACTTAAAAAACACATCTATCTGTATAGGAGGAAATAGAGTGAAACCTAAAAATTCAAACTGTTACTGGTAACGAACGCTTCATCCTAGAAGAGTGAAAGTTGGGCAGCTAAGTGGACTTAGTGAACTGATCATTACCACAGAGATCATCAAGGTCGGATGAAAAAAATTTTGCCGAGTATTCAGAAAACCAGTAGTATTTTGGAAGCTTGGAACACCTTTCCAATGAATGTGTTTTACGCAGTCTTTGCTTGTGGCTATTTCAAGAGGAAACAAACCACAAAGACAGAACTTAGAACTACTTTATTTTGTCAAGTTTCAAGGAGCTAGCACAAACCGTGTTTGATTTAGACTTAAAAAACACATCTATCTGTATAGGAGGAAATAGAGTGAAACCTAAAAATTCAAACTGTTACTGGTAACGAACGCTTCATCCTAGAAGAGTGAAAATTGGGCAGCTAAGTGGAGTTAGTGAACTGATCATTACCACAGAGATCATCAAGGTCGGATGAAAAAAAATTTGCCGAGTATTCCGAAAACCAGTTGTTTTTTGGAAGCTTGGCACACCTTTCCAATGAAGGTGTTTTACGCAGTCTTTGCTTGTGGCTATTTCAAGAGGAAACAAACCACAAAGACAGAACTTAGAACTACTTTATTTTGTCAAGTTTCAAGGAGCTAGCACAAACCGTGTTTGATTTAGACTTAAAAAACACATCTATCTGTATAGGAGGAAATAGAGTGAAACCTAAAAATTCAAACTGTTACTGGTAACGAACGCTTCATCCTAGAAGAGTGAAAATTGGGCAGCTAAGTGGACTTAGCGAACTGGTCATTACCACAGAGATCATCAACGTCGGATGAAAATAAATTTGCCGAGTATTCAGAAAACCAGTAGTATTTTGGTAGCTTGGAACACCTTTCCAATAAAGGTGTTTTACGCAGTGTTTGCTTGTGGCTATTTCAAGAGGAAACAAACCACAAAGATAGAACTTAGAACTACTTTATTTTGTCAAGTTTCAAGGAGCTAGCACAAACCGTGTTTGATTTAGACTTAAAAAACACATCTATCTGTATAGGAGGAAATAGAGTGAAACCTAAAAATTCAAACTGTTACTGGTAACGAACGCTTCATCCTAGAAGAGTGAAAATTGGGCAGCTAAGTGGACTTAGCGAACTGATCATTACCACAGAGATCATCAAGGTCGGATGAAAATAAATTTGCCAAGTATTCAGAAAACCAGTAGTATTTTGGAAGCTTGGAACACCTTTCCAATGAATGTGTTTTACACAGTCTTTGCTTGTGCCTATTTCAAGAGGAAACAAACCACAAAGACAGAACTTAGAACTACTTTATTTTGTCAAGTTTCAAGGAGCTAGAACAAACTGTGATTGATTTAGACTTAAAAAACACATGTATCTGTATAGGAGGAAATAGAGTGAAACCTAAAAATTCAAACTGTTACTGGTAACGAACGCTTCATCCGAGAAGAGTGAAAGTTGGGCAGCTAAGTGGACTTAGTGAGCTGATCATTACCACAGAGATCATCAAGGTCGGATGAAAAAATTTGCCGAGTATTCAGAAAACCAGTAGTATTTTGGAAGCTTGGAACACCTTTCCAATGAATGTGTTTTACGCAGTCTTTGCTTGTGGCTATTTCAAGAGGAAACAAACCACAAAGACAGAACTTAGAACTACTTTATTTTGTCAAGTTTCAAGGAGCTAGAACAAACCGTGTTTGATTTAGACTTAAAAAACACATCTATCTGTATAGGAGGAAATAGAGTGAAACCTAAAAATTCAAACTGTTACTGGTAACGAACGCTTCATCCTAGAAGAGTGAAAATTGGGCAGCTAAGTGGACTTAGTGAACTGATCATTACCACAGAGATTATCAAGGTCGGATGAAAAAAATTTGCCGAGTATTCAGAAAACCAGTAGTATTTTGGAAGCTTGGAACACCTTTCCAATGAATGTGTTTTACGCAGTCTTTGCTTGTGGCTATTTCAAGAGGAAACAAACCACAAAGACAGAACTTAGAACTACTTTATTTTGTCAAGTTTCAAGGAGCTAGCACAAACCGTGTTTGATTTAGACTTAAAAAACACATCTATCTGTATAGGAGGAAATAGAGTGAAACCTAAAAATTCAAACTGTTACTGGTAACGAACGCTTCATCCTAGAAGAGTGAAAGTTGGGCAGCTAAGTGGACTTAGTGAACTGATCATTACCACAGAGATCATCAAGGTCGGATGAAAAAAAATTTGCCGAGTATTCAGAAAACCAGTAGTATTTTGGAAGCTTGGCACACCTTTCCAATGAATGTGTTTTACGCAGTCTTTGCTTGTGGCTATTTCAAGAGGAAAACAAACCACAGAGACAGAACTTAGAACTACTTTATTTTGTCAAGTTTCAAGGAGCTAGCACAAACCGTGTTTGATTTAGACTTAAAAAACACATCTATCTGTATAGGAGGAAATAGAGTGAAACCTAAAATTCAAACTGTTACTGGTAACGAACGCTTCATCCTAGAAGAGTGAAAATTGGGCAGCTAAGTGGACTTAGTGAACTGATCATTACCACAGAGATCATCAAGGTAGGATGAAAAAAAATTTGCCGAGTATTCAGAAAACCAGTTGTATTTTGGAAGCTTGGCACATCTTTCCAATGAAGGTGTTTTACGCAGTCTTTGCTTGTGGCTATTTCAAGAGGAAACAAACCACAAAGACAGAACTTAGAACTACTTTATTTTGTCAAGTTTCAAGGAGCTAGCACAAACCGTGTTTGATTTAGACTTAAAAAACACATCTATCTGTGTATTAGGAAATAGAGTGAAACCTAAAAATTCAAACTGTTACTGGTAACGAACGCTTCATCCTAGAAGAGTGAAAATTGGGCAGCTAAGTGGACTTAGTGAACTGATCATTACCACAGAGATCATCAAGGTCGGATGAAAAAAAATTTGCCGAGTATTCAGAAAACCAGTAGTATTTTGGAAGCTTGGAACACCTTTCCAATGAATGTGTTTTACGCAGTCTTTGCTTGTGGCTATTTCAAGAGGAAACAATCCACAAAGACAGAACTTAGAACTACTTTATTTTGTCAAGTTTCAAGGAGCTAGCACAAACCGTGTTTGATTTAGACTTAAAAAACATATCTATCTGTATAGGAGGAAATACAGTGAAACCTAAAAATTCAAACTGTTACTGGTAACGAATGCTTCATCCTAGAAGAGTGAAAATTGGGCAGCTAAGTGGACTTAGTGAACTGATCATTACCACAGAGATCATCAAGGTCGGATGAAAAAAAATTTGCCGAGTATTCAGAAAACCACTAGTATTTTGGAAGCTTGGAACACCTTTCCAATGAAGGTGTTTTACGCAGTCTTTGCTTGTGGCTATTTCAAGAGGAAACAAACCACAAAGACAGAACTTAGAACTACTTTATTTTGTCAAGTTTCAAGGAGCTAGCACAAACCATGTTTGATTTAGACTTAAAAAACACATCTATCTGTATAGGAGGAAATAGAGTGAAACCTAAAAATTCAAACTGTTACTGGTAACGAACGCTTCATCGTAGAAGAGTGAAAATTGGGCAGCTAAGTGGACTTAGTGAACTGATCATTACCACAGAGATCATCAAGGTCGGATGAAAAAAAATTTGCCGAGTATTCAGAAAACCAGTAGTATTTTGGAAGCTTGGAACACCTTTCCAATGAATGCGTTTTACGCAGTCTTTGCTTGTGGCTATTTCAAGAGGAAACAAACCACAAAGACAGAACTTAGAACTACTTTATTTTGTCAAGTTTCAAGGAGCTAGCACAAACCGTGTTTGATTTAGACTTAAAAAACACATCTATCTGTATAGGAGGAAATAGAGTTAAACCTAAAAATTCAAACTGTCACTGGTAACGAACGCTTCATCCTAGAAGAGTGAAAGTTGGGCAGCTAAGTGGACTTAGTGAACTGATCATTACCACAGAGATCATCAAGGTCGGATGAAAAAAATTTTGCCGAGTATTCAGAAAACAAGTAGTATTTTGGAAGCTTGGAACACCTTTCCAATGAATGTGTTTTACGCAGTCTTTGCTTGTGGCTATTTCAAGAGGAAACAAACCACAAAGACAGAACTTAGAACTACTTTATTTTGTCAAGTTTCAAGGAGCTAGCACAAACCGTGTTTGATTTAGACTTCCAAACACATCTATCTATATGGGAGGAAATAGAGTGAAACCTAAAAACTCAATCTGTTACTGGTAACGAACACTTCATACTAGAAGAGTGAATATTGGGCAGCTAAGTGGACTAAGTAAACTAATCATTACCACAGAGATCATCAAGGTCGGATGAAAAAAAATTTGCCGTGTATTCAGAAAACCAGTAGTTTTTTGGAAGCTTGGCACACCTTTCCAATGAAGGTGTTTTACGCAGTCTTTGCTTGTGGCTATTTCAAGAGGAAACAAACCACAAAGACAGAACTTAGAACTACTTTATTTTGTCAAGTTTCAAGGAGCTAGCACAAACTGTGTTTGATTTAGACTTAAAAAACACATCTATCTGTATAGGAGGAAATAGAGTGAAACCTAAAAATTCAAACTGTTACTGGTAACGAACGCTTCATCCTAGAAGAGTGAAAATTGGGCAGCTAAGTGGACTTAGTGAACTGATCATTACCACAGATATCATCAAGGTCGGATGAAAAAATTTTTGTCGCGTATTCAGAAAACCAGTAGTATTTTGGAAGCTTGGAACACCTTTCCAATAAAGGTGTTTTACGCAGTCTTTGCTTGTGGCTATTTCAAGAGGAAACAAACCACAAAGACAGAACTTAGAACTACTTTATTTTGTCAAGTTTCAAGGAGCTAGCACAAACCGTGTTTGATTTAGACTTAAAAAACACATCTATCTGTATAGGAGGAAATAGAGTGAAACCTAAAAATTCAAACTGTTACTGGTAACGAACACTTCATCCTAGAAGAGTGAAAATTGGGCAGCTAAGTGGACTTAGTGAACTGATCATTACCACAGAGATCATCAAGGTCGGATGAAAAAAAAATTGCCGAGTTTTCAGAAAACCAGTAGTATTTTTGAAGCTTGGAACACCTTTCCAATGAATGTGTTTTACGCAGTCTTTGCTTGTGGCTATTTCAAGAGGAAGCAAACCACAAAGACAGAACGTAGAACTACTTTATTTTGTCAAGTTTCAAGGAGCTAGCACAAACCGTGTTTGATTTAGACTTAAAAAACACATCTATCTGTATAGGAGGAAATAGAGTGAAACCTAAAAATTCAAACTGTTACTGGTAACGAACGCTTCATCCTAGAAGAGTGAAAATTGGACAGCTAAGTGGACTTAGTGAACTGATCATTACCACAGAGATCATCAAGTTCGGATGAAAAAAATTTTGCCAAGTATTCAGAAAACCAGTAGTATTTTATAAGCTTGGAACACCTTTCCAATAAAGGGGTTTTACGCAGTCTTTGCTTGTGGCTATTTCAAGAGGAAACAAACCACAAAGACAGAACTTAGAACTACTTTATTTTGTCAAGTTTCAAGGAGCTAGCACAAACCGTGTTTCATTTAGACTTAAAAAACACATCTATCTGTATAGGAGGAAATAGAGTGAAACCTAAAAATTCAAACTGTTACTGGTAAGGAACGCTTCATCCTAGAAGAGTGAAAATTGGGCAGCTAAGTGGACTTAGTGAACTGATCATTACCACAGAGATCATCAAGTTCGGATGAAAAAAAATTTGCCGAGTATTCAGAAAACCAGTAGTATTTTGGAAGCTTGGAACACCTTTCCAATAAAGGTGTTTTACGCAGTCTTTGCTTGTGGCTATTTCAAGAGGAAACAAACCACAAAGACAGAACTTAGAACTACTTTATTTTGTCAAGTTTCAAGGAGCTAGCACAAACCGTGTTTGATTTAGACTTAAAAAACACATCTATCTGTATAGGAGGAAATAGAGTGAAACCTAAAAATTCAAACTGTTACTGGTAACGAACACTTCATCCTAGAAGGGTGAAAATTGGGCAGGTAAGTGGACTTAGTGAACTGATCATTACCACAGAGATCATCAAGGTCGGATGAAAAAAAAATTGCCGAGTATTCAGAAAACCAGTAGTATTTTTGAAGCTTGGAACACCTTTCCAATGAATGTGTTTTACGCAGTCTTTGCTTGTGGCTATTTCAAGAGGAAGCAAACCACAAAGACAGAACGTAGAACTACTTTATTTTGTCAAGTTTCAAGGAGCTAGCACAAACCGTGTTTGATTTAGACTTAAAAAACCCATCTATCTGTATAGGAGGAAATAGAGTGAAACCTAAAAATTCAAACTGTTACTGGTAACGAACGCTTCATCCTAGAAGAGTGAAAATTGGGCAGCTAAGTGGAGTTAGTGAACTGATCATTACCAGAGAGATCATCAAGGTCGGATGAAAACAAATTTGCCGAGTTTCCGAAAACCAGTAGTTTTTTGGAAGCTTGGCACACCTTTCCAATGAATGTGTTTTACGCAGTCTTTGCTTGTGCCTATTTCAAGAGGAAACAAACCACAAAGACAGAACTTAGAACTACTTTATTTTGTCAAGTTTCAAGGAGCTAGCACAAACCGTGTTTGATTTAGACTTAAAAAACACATCTATCTGTATAGGAGGAAATAGAGTGAAACCTAAAAATTCAAACTGTTACTGGTAACGAACGCTTCATCCTAGAAGAGTGAAAATTGGGCAGCTAAGTGGACTTAGCGAACTGGTCATTACCACAGAGATCATCAACGTCGGATGAAAATAAATTTGCCGAGTATTCAGAAAACCAGTAGTATTTTGGTAGCTTGGAACACCTTTCCAATAAAGGTGTTTTACGCAGTGTTTGCTTGTGGCTATTTCAAGAGGAAACAAACCACAAAGACAGAACTTAGAACTACTTTATTTTGTCAAGTTTCAAGGAGCTAGCACAAACCGTGTTTGATTTAGACTTAAAAAACACATCTATCTGTATAGGAGGAAATAGAGTGAAACCTAAAAATTCAAACTGTTACTGGTAACGAACACTTCATCCTAGAAGAGTGAAAATTGGGCAGGTAAGTGGACTTAGTGAACTGATCATTACCACAGAGATCATCAAGGTCGGATGAAAAAAAAATTGCCGAGTATTCAGAAAACCAGTAGTATTTTTAAAGCTTGGAACACCTTTCCAATGAATGTGTTTTACGCAGTCTTTGCTTGTGGCTATTTCAAGAGGAAGCAAACCACAAAGACAGAACGTAGAACTACTTTATTTTGTCAAGTTTCAAGGAGCTAGCACAAACCGTGTTTGATTTAGACTTAAAAAACCCATCTATCTGTATAGGAGGAAATAGAGTGAAACCTAAAAATTCAAACTGTTACTGGTAACGAACGCTTCATCCTAGAAGAGTGAAAATTGGGCAGCTAAGTGGAGTTAGTGAACTGATCATTACCAGAGAGATCATCAAGGTCGGATGAAAACAAATTTGCCGAGTTTTCCGAAAACCAGTAGTTTTTTGGAAGCTTGGCACACCTTTCCAATGAATGTGTTTTACGCAGTCTTTGCTTGTGCCTATTTCAAGAGGAAACAAACCACAAAGACAGAACTTAGAACTACTTTATTTTGTCAAGTTTCAAGGAGCTAGCACAAACCGTGTTTGATTTAGACTTAAAAAACACATCTATCTGTATAGGAGGAAATAGAGTGAAACCTAAAAATTCAAACTGTTACTGGTAACGAACGCTTCATCCTAGAAGAGTGAAAATTGGGCAGCTAAGTGGAGTTAGTGAACTGATCATTACCAGAGAGATCATCAAGGTCGGATGAAAACAAATTTGCCGAGTTTTCCGAAAACCAGTAGTTTTTTGGAAGCTTGGCACACCTTTCCAATGAATGTGTTTTACGCAGTCTTTGCTTGTGCCTATTTCAAGAGGAAACAAACCACAAAGACAGAACTTAGAACTACTTTATTTTGTCAAGTTTCAAGGAGCTAGCACAAACCGTGTTTGATTTAGACTTAAAAAACCCATCTATCTGTATAGGAGGAAATAGAGTGAAACCTAAAAATTCAAACTGTTACTGGTAACGAACGCTTCATCCTAGAAGAGTGAAAATTGGGCAGCTAAGTGGAGTTAGTGAACTGATCATTACCAGAGAGATCATCAAGGTCGGATGAAAACAAATTTGCCGAGTTTTCCGAAAACCAGTAGTTTTTTGGAAGCTTGGCACACCTTTCCAATGAATGTGTTTTACGCAGTCTTTGCTTGTGCCTATTTCAAGAGGAAACAAACCACAAAGACAGAACTTAGAACTACTTTATTTTGTCAAGTTTCAAGGAGCTAGCACAAACCGTGTTTGATTTAGACTTAAAAAACACATCTATCTGTATAGGAGGAAATAGAGTGAAACCTAAAAATTCAAACTGTTACTGGTAACGAACGCTTCATCCTAGAAGAGTGAAAATTGGGCAGCTAAGTGGACTTAGCGAACTGGTCATTACCACAGAGATCATCAACGTCGGATGAAAATAAATTTGCCGAGTATTCAGAAAACCAGTAGTATTTTGGTAGCTTGGAACACCTTTCCAATAAAGGTGTTTTACGCAGTGTTTGCTTGTGGCTATTTCAAGAGGAAACAAACCACAAAGACAGAACTTAGAACTACTTTATTTTGTCAAGTTTCAAGGAGCTAGCACAAACCGTGTTTGATTTAGACTTAAAAAACACATCTATCTGTATAGGAGGAAATAGAGTGAAACCTAAAAATTCAAACTGTTACTGGTAACGAACGCTTCATCCTAGAAGAGTGAAAATTGGGCAGCTAAGTGGAGTTAGTGAACTGATCATTACCACAGAGATCATCAAGGTCGGATGAAAAAAAATTTGCCGAGTATTCCGAAAACCAGTTGTTTTTTGGAAGCTTGGCACACCATTCCAATGAATGTGTTTTACGCAGTCTTTGCTTGTGGCTATTTCAAGAGGAAACAAACCACAAAGACAGAACTTAGAACTACTTTATTTTGTCAAGTTTCAAGGAGCTAGCACAAACCGTGTTTGATTTAGACTTAAAAAACACATCTATCTGTATAGGAGGAAATAGAGTGAAACCTAAAAATTCAAACTGTTACTGGTAACGAACGCTTCATCCTAGAAGAGTGAAAATTGGGCAGCTAAGTGGACTTAGCGAACTGATCATTACCACAGAGATCATCAAGGTCGGATGAAAATAAATTTGCCGAGTATTCAGAAAACCAGTAGTATTTTGGAAGCTTGGAACACCTTTCCAATGAATGTGTTTTACACAGTCTTTGCTTGTGCCTATTTCAAGAGGAAACAAACCACAAAGACAGAACTTAGAACTACTTTATTTTGTCAAGTTTCAAGGAGCTAGAACAAACTGTGATTGATTTAGACTTAAAAAACACATGTATCTGTATAGGAGGAAATAGAGTGAAACCTAAAAATTCAAACTGTTACTGGTAACGAACGCTTCATCCTAGAAGAGTGAAAGTTGGGCAGCTAAGTGGACTTAGTGAGCTGATCATTACCACAGAGATCATCAAGGTCGGATGAAAAAATTTGCCGAGTATTCAGAAAACCAGTAGTATTTTGGAAGCTTGGAACACCTTTCCAATGAATGTGTTTTACGCAGTCTTTGCTTGTGGCTATTTCAAGAGGAAACAAACCACAAAGACAGAACTTAGAACTACTTTATTTTGTCAAGTTTCAAGGAGCTAGAACAAACCGTGTTTGATTTAGACTTAAAAAACACATCTATCTGTATAGGAGGAAATAGAGTGAAACCTAAAAATTCAAACTGTTACTGGTAACGAACGCTTCATCCTAGAAGAGTGAAAATTGGGCAGCTAAGTGGACTTAGTGAACTGATCATTACCACAGAGATTATCAAGGTCGGATGAAAAAAAATTTGCCGAGTGTTCAGAAAACCAGTAGTATTTTGGAAGCTTGGAACACCTTTCCAATGAATGTGTTTTACGCAGTCTTTGCTTGTGGCTATTTCAAGAGGAAACAAACCACAAAGACAGAACTTAGAACTACTTTATTTTGTCAAGTTTCAAGGAGCTAGCACAAACCGTGTTTGATTTAGACTTAAAAAACACATCTATCTGTATAGGAGGAAATAGAGTGAAACCTAAAAATTCAAACTGTTACTGGTAACGAACGCTTCATCCTAGAAGAGTGAAAGTTGGGCAGCTAAGTGGACTTAGTGAACTGATCATTACCACAGAGATCATCAAGGTCGGATGAAAAAAAATTTGCCGAGTATTCAGAAAACCAGTAGTATTTTGGAAGCTTGGCACACCTTTCCAATGAATGTGTTTTACGCAGTCTTGGCTTGTGGCTATTTCAAGAGGAAACAAACCACAGAGACAGAACTTAGAACTACTTTATTTTGTCAAGTTTCAAGGAGCTAGCACAAACCGTGTTTGATTTAGACTTAAAAAACACATCTATCTGTATAGGAGGAAATAGAGTGAAACCTAAAATTCAAACTGTTACTGGTAACGAACGCTTCATCCTAGAAGAGTGAAAATTGGGCAGCTAAGTGGACTTAGTGAACTGATCATTACCACAGAGATCATCAAGGTCGGATGAAAAAAAATTTGCCGAGTATTCAGAAAACCAGTTGTATTTTGGAAGCTTGGCAAATCTTTCCAATGAAGGTGTTTTACGCAGTCTTTGCTTGTGGCTATTTCAAGAGGAAACAAACCACAAAGACAGAACTTAGAACTACTTTATTTTGTCAAGTTTCAAGGAGCTAGCACAAACCGTGTTTGATTTAGACTTAAAAAACACATCTATCTGTGTAGGAGGAAATAGAGTGAAACCTAAAAATTCAAACTGTTACTGGTAACGAACGCTTCATCCTAGAAGAGTGAAAATTGGGCAGCTAAGTGGACTTAGTGAACTGATCATTACCACAGAGATCATCAAGGTCGGATGAAAAAAAATTTGCCAAGTATTCAGAAAACCAGTAGTATTTTGGAAGCTTGGAACACCTTTCCAATAAAGGGGTTTTACGCAGTCTTTGCTTGTGGCTATTTCAAGAGGAAACAAACCACAAAGACAGAACTTAGAACTACTTTATTTTGTCAAGTTTCAAGGAGCTAGCACAAACCGTGTTTCATTTAGACTTAAAAAACACATCTATCTGTATAGGAGGAAATAGAGTGAAACCTAAAAATTCAAACTGTTACTGGTAACGAACGCTTCATCCTAGAAGAGTGAAAATTGGGCAGCTAAGTGGAGTTAGTGAACTGATCATTACCAGAGAGATCATCAAGGTCGGATGAAAACAAATTTGCCGAGTTTTCCGAAAACCAGTAGTTTTTTGGAAGCTTGGCACACCTTTCCAATGAATGTGTTTTACGCAGTCTTTGCTTGTGCCTATTTCAAGAGGAAACAAACCACAAAGACAGAACTTAGAACTACTTTATTTTGTCAAGTTTCAAGGAGCTAGCACAAACCGTGTTTGATTTAGACTTAAAAAACACATCTATCTGTATAGGAGGAAATAGAGTGAAACCTAAAAATTCAAACTGTTACTGGTAACGAACGCTTCATCCTAGAAGAGTGAAAATTGGGCAGCTAAGTGGACTTAGCGAACTGGTCATTACCACAGAGATCATCAACGTCGGATGAAAATAAATTTGCCGAGTATTCAGAAAACCAGTAGTATTTTGGTAGCTTGGAACACCTTTCCAATAAAGGTGTTTTACGCAGTGTTTGCTTGTGGCTATTTCAAGAGGAAACAAACCACAAAGACAGAACTTAGAACTACTTTATTTTGTCAAGTTTCAAGGAGCTAGCACAAACCGTGTTTGATTTAGACTTAAAAAACACATCTATCTGTATAGGAGGAAATAGAGTGAAACCTAAAAATTCAAACTGTTACTGGTAACGAACACTTCATCCTAGAAGAGTGAAAATTGGGCAGGTAAGTGGACTTAGTGAACTGATCATTACCACAGAGATCATCAAGGTCGGATGAAAAAAAAATTGCCGAGTATTCAGAAAACCAGTAGTATTTTTGAAGCTTGGAACACCTTTCCAATGAATGTGTTTTACGCAGTCTTTGCTTGTGGCTATTTCAAGAGGAAGCAAACCACAAAGACAGAACGTAGAACTACTTTATTTTGTCAAGTTTCAAGGAGCTAGCACAAACCGTGTTTGATTTAGACTTAAAAAACCCATCTATCTGTATAGGAGGAAATAGAGTGAAACCTAAAAATTCAAACTGTTACTGGTAACGAACGCTTCATCCTAGAAGAGTGAAAATTGGGCAGCTAAGTGGAGTTAGTGAACTGATCATTACCAGAGAGATCATCAAGGTCGGATGAAAACAAATTTGCCGAGTTTTCCGAAAACCAGTAGTTTTTTGGAAGCTTGGCACACCTTTCCAATGAATGTGTTTTACGCAGTCTTTGCTTGTGCCTATTTCAAGAGGAAACAAACCACAAAGACAGAACTTAGAACTACTTTATTTTGTCAAGTTTCAAGGAGCTAGCACAAACCGTGTTTGATTTAGACTTAAAAAACACATCTATCTGTATAGGAGGAAATAGAGTGAAACCTAAAAATTCAAACTGTTACTGGTAACGAACGCTTCATCCTAGAAGAGTGAAAATTGGGCAGCTAAGTGGACTTAGCGAACTGGTCATTACCACAGAGATCATCAACGTCGGATGAAAATAAATTTGCCGAGTATTCAGAAAACCAGTAGTATTTTGGTAGCTTGGAACACCTTTCCAATAAAGGTGTTTTACGCAGTGTTTGCTTGTGGCTATTTCAAGAGGAAACAAACCACAAAGACAGAACTTAGAACTACTTTATTTTGTCAAGTTTCAAGGAGCTAGCACAAACCGTGTTTGATTTAGACTTAAAAAACACATCTATCTGTATAGGAGGAAATAGAGTGAAACCTAAAAATTCAAACTGTTACTGGTAACGAACGCTTCATCCTAGAAGAGTGAAAATTGGGCAGCTAAGTGGAGTTAGTGAACTGATCATTACCACAGAGATCATCAAGGTCGGATGAAAAAAAATTTGCCGAGTATTCCGAAAACCAGTTGTTTTTTGGAAGCTTGGCACACCATTCCAATGAATGTGTTTTACGCAGTCTTTGCTTGTGGCTATTTCAAGAGGAAACAAACCACAAAGACAGAACTTAGAACTACTTTATTTTGTCAAGTTTCAAGGAGCTAGCACAAACCGTGTTTGATTTAGACTTAAAAAACACATCTATCTGTATAGGAGGAAATAGAGTGAAACCTAAAAATTCAAACTGTTACTGGTAACGAACGCTTCATCCTAGAAGAGTGAAAATTGGGCAGCTAAGTGGACTTAGCGAACTGATCATTACCACAGAGATCATCAAGGTCGGATGAAAATAAATTTGCCGAGTATTCAGAAAACCAGTAGTATTTTGGAAGCTTGGAACACCTTTCCAATGAATGTGTTTTACACAGTCTTTGCTTGTGCCTATTTCAAGAGGAAACAAACCACAAAGACAGAACTTAGAACTACTTTATTTTGTCAAGTTTCAAGGAGCTAGAACAAACTGTGATTGATTTAGACTTAAAAAACACATGTATCTGTATAGGAGGAAATAGAGTGAAACCTAAAAATTCAAACTGTTACTGGTAACGAACGCTTCATCCTAGAAGAGTGAAAGTTGGGCAGCTAAGTGGACTTAGTGAGCTGATCATTACCACAGAGATCATCAAGGTCGGATGAAAAAATTTGCCGAGTATTCAGAAAACCAGTAGTATTTTGGAAGCTTGGAACACCTTTCCAATGAATGTGTTTTACGCAGTCTTTGCTTGTGGCTATTTCAAGAGGAAACAAACCACAAAGACAGAACTTAGAACTACTTTATTTTGTCAAGTTTCAAGGAGCTAGAACAAACCGTGTTTGATTTAGACTTAAAAAACACATCTATCTGTATAGGAGGAAATAGAGTGAAACCTAAAAATTCAAACTGTTACTGGTAACGAACGCTTCATCCTAGAAGAGTGAAAATTGGGCAGCTAAGTGGACTTAGTGAACTGATCATTACCACAGAGATTATCAAGGTCGGATGAAAAAAAATTTGCCGAGTGTTCAGAAAACCAGTAGTATTTTGGAAGCTTGGAACACCTTTCCAATGAATGTGTTTTACGCAGTCTTTGCTTGTGGCTATTTCAAGAGGAAACAAACCACAAAGACAGAACTTAGAACTACTTTATTTTGTCAAGTTTCAAGGAGCTAGCACAAACCGTGTTTGATTTAGACTTAAAAAACACATCTATCTGTATAGGAGGAAATAGAGTGAAACCTAAAAATTCAAACTGTTACTGGTAACGAACGCTTCATCCTAGAAGAGTGAAAGTTGGGCAGCTAAGTGGACTTAGTGAACTGATCATTACCACAGAGATCATCAAGGTCGGATGAAAAAAAATTTGCCGAGTATTCAGAAAACCAGTAGTATTTTGGAAGCTTGGCACACCTTTCCAATGAATGTGTTTTACGCAGTCTTGGCTTGTGGCTATTTCAAGAGGAAACAAACCACAGAGACAGAACTTAGAACTACTTTATTTTGTCAAGTTTCAAGGAGCTAGCACAAACCGTGTTTGATTTAGACTTAAAAAACACATCTATCTGTATAGGAGGAAATAGAGTGAAACCTAAAATTCAAACTGTTACTGGTAACGAACGCTTCATCCTAGAAGAGTGAAAATTGGGCAGCTAAGTGGACTTAGTGAACTGATCATTACCACAGAGATCATCAAGGTCGGATGAAAAAAAATTTGCCGAGTATTCAGAAAACCAGTTGTATTTTGGAAGCTTGGCAAATCTTTCCAATGAAGGTGTTTTACGCAGTCTTTGCTTGTGGCTATTTCAAGAGGAAACAAACCACAAAGACAGAACTTAGAACTACTTTATTTTGTCAAGTTTCAAGGAGCTAGCACAAACCGTGTTTGATTTAGACTTAAAAAACACATCTATCTGTGTAGGAGGAAATAGAGTGAAACCTAAAAATTCAAACTGTTACTGGTAACGAACGCTTCATCCTAGAAGAGTGAAAATTGGGCAGCTAAGTGGACTTAGTGAACTGATCATTACCACAGAGATCATCAAGGTCGGATGAAAAAAAATTTGCCAAGTATTCAGAAAACCAGTAGTATTTTGGAAGCTTGGAACACCTTTCCAATAAAGGGGTTTTACGCAGTCTTTGCTTGTGGCTATTTCAAGAGGAAACAAACCACAAAGACAGAACTTAGAACTACTTTATTTTGTCAAGTTTCAAGGAGCTAGCACAAACCGTGTTTCATTTAGACTTAAAAAACACATCTATCTGTATAGGAGGAAATAGAGTGAAACCTAAAAATTCAAACTGTTACTGGTAAGGAACGCTTCATCCTAGAAGAGTGAAAATTGGGCAGCTAAGTGGACTTAGTGAACTGATCATTACCACAGAGATCATCAAGGTCGGATGAAAAAAAATTTGCCGAGTATTCAGAAAACCAGTAGTATTTTGGAAGCTTGGAACACCTTTCCAATAAAGGTGTTTTACGCAGTCTTTGCTTGTGGCTATTTCAAGAGGAAACAAACCACAAAGACAGAACTTAGAACTACTTTATTTTGTCAAGTTTCAAGGAGCTAGCACAAACCGTGTTTGATTTAGACTTAAAAAACATATCTATCTGTATAGGAGGAAATAGAGTGAAACCTAAAAATTCAAACTGTTACTGGTAACGAACACTTCATCCTAGAAGAGTGAAAATTGGGCAGGTAAGTGGACTTAGTGAACTGATCATTACCACAGAGATCATCAAGGTCGGATGAAAAAAAAATTGCCGAGTATTCAGAAAACCAGTAGTATTTTTGAAGCTTCTAACACCTTTCCAATGAATGTGTTTTACGCAGTCTTTGCTTGTGGCTATTTCAAGAGGAAGCAAACCACAAAGACAGAACGTAGAACTACTTTATTTTGTCAAGTTTCAAGGAGCTAGCACAAACCGTGTTTGATTTAGACTTAAAAAACACATCTATCTGTATAGGAGGCAATAGAGTGAAACCTAAAAATTCAAACTGTTACTGGTAACGAACGCTTCATCCTAGAAGAGTGAAAATTGGGCAGCTAAGTGGAGTTAGTGAACTGATCATTACCAGAGAGATCATCAAGGTCGGATGAAAACAAATTTGCCGAGTTTTCCGAAAACCAGTAGTTTTTTGGAAGCTTGGCACACCTTTCCAATGAATGTGTTTTACGCAGTCTTTGCTTGTGCCTATTTCAAGAGGAAACAAACCACAAAGACAGAACTTAGAACTACTTTATTTTGTCAAGTTTCAAGGAGCTAGCACAAACCGTGTTTGATTTAGACTTAAAAAACACATCTATCTGTATAGGAGGAAATAGAGTGAAACCTAAAAATTCAAACTGTTACTGGTAACGAACGCTTCATCCTAGAAGAGTGAAAGTTGGGCAGCTAAGTGGACTTAGTGAACTGATCATTACCACAGAGATCATCAAGGTCAGATGAAAAAAAATTTGCCGAGTATTCAGAAAACCAGTAGTATTTTGGAAGCTTGGAACACCTTACCAATAAAGGTGTTTTACACAGTGTTTGCTTGTGGCTATTTCAAGAGGAAACAAACCACAAAGACAGAACTTAGAACTACTTTATTTTATCAAGTTTCAAGGAGCTAGCACAAACCGTGTTTGATTTAGACTTCCAAACACATCTATCTATATGGGAGGAAATAGAGTGAAACCTAAAAACTCAATCTGTTACTGGTAACGAACGCTTCATCCTAGATGAGTGAATATTGGGCAGCTAAGTGGACTAAGTAAACTAATCATTACCACAGAGATCATCAAGGTCGGATGAAAAAAAATTTGCCGTGTATTCAGAAAACCAGTAGTTTTTTGGAAGCTTGGCACACCTTTCCAATGAAGGTGTTTTACGCAGTCTTTGCTTGTGGCTATTTCAAGAGGAAACAAACCACAAAGACAGAACTTAGAACTACTTTATTTTGTCAAGTTTCAAGGAGCTAGCACAAACTGTGTTTGATTTAGACTTAAAAAACACATCTATCTGTATAGGAGGAAATAGAGTGAAACCTAAAAATTCAAACTGTTACTGGTAACGAACGCTTCATCCTAGAAGAGTGAAAATTGGGCAGCTAAGTGGACTTAGTGAACTGATCATTACCACAGATATCATCAAGGTCGGATGAAAAAATTTTTGTCGAGTATTCAGAAAACCAGTAGTATTTTGGAAGCTTGGAACACCTTTCCAATAAAGGTGTTTTACGCAGTCTTTGCTTGTGGCTATTTCAAGAGGAAACAAACCACAAAGACAGAACTTAGAACTACTTTATTTTGTCAAGTTTCAAGGAGCTAGCACAAACCGTGTTTGATTTAGACTTAAAAAACACATCTATCTGTATAGGAGGAAATAGAGTGAAACCTAAAAATTCAAACTGTTACTGGTAACGAACACTTCATCCTAGAAGAGTGAAAATTGGGCAGCTAAGTGGACTTAGTGAACTGATCATTACCACAGAGATCATCAAGGTCGGATGAAAAAAAAATTGCCGAGTTTTCAGAAAACCAGTAGTATTTTTGAGCTTGGAACACATTTCCAATGAATGTGTTTTACGCAGTCTTTGCTTGTGGCTATTTCAAGAGGAAGCAAACCACAAAGACAGAAAGTAGAACTACTTTATTTTGTCAAGTTTCAAGGAGCTAGCACAAACCGTGTTTGATTTAGACTTAAAAAACCCATCTATCTGTATAGGAGGAAATAGAGTGAAAACTAAAAATTCAAACTGTTACTGGTAACGAACGCTTCATCCTAGAAGAGTGAAAATTGGACAGCTAAGTGGACTTAGTGAACTGATCATTACCACAGAGATCATCAAGTTCGGATGAAAAAAATTTTGCCAAGTATTCAGAAAACCAGTAGTATTTTGGAAGCTTGGAACACCTTTCCAATAAAGGGGTTTTACGCAGTCTTTGCTTGTGGCTATTTCAAGAGGAAACAAACCACAAAGACAGAACTTAGAACTACTTTATTTTGTCAAGTTTCAAGGAGCTAGCACAAACCGTGTTTCATTTAGACTTAAAAAACACATCTATCTGTATAGGAGGAAATAGAGTGAAACCTAAAAATTCAAACTGTTACTGGTAACGAACGCTTCATCCTAGAAGAGTGAAAATTGGGCAGCTAAGTGGACTTAGTGAACTGATCATTACCACAGAGATCATCAAGGTCGGATGAAAAAAAATTTGCCGAGTATTCAGAAAACCAGTAGTATTTTGGAAGCTTGGAACACCTTTCCAATAAAGGTGTTTTACGCAGTCTTTGCTTGTGGCTATTTCAAGAGGAAACAAACCACAAAGACAGAACTTAGAACTACTTTATTTTGTCAAGTTTCAAGGAGCTAGCACAAACCGTGTTTGATTTAGACTTAAAAAACACATCTATCTGTATAGGAGGAAATAGAGTGAAACCTAAAAATTCAAACTGTTACTGGTAACGAACACTTCATCCTAGAAGAGTGAAAATTGGGCAGGTAAGTGGACTTAGTGAACTGATCATTACCACAGAGATCATCAAGGTCGGATGAAAAAAAAATTGCCGAGTATTCAGAAAACCAGTAGTATTTTTGAAGCTTGGAACACCTTTCCAATGAATGTGTTTTACGCAGTCTTTGCTTGTGGCTATTTAAAGAGGAAGCAAACCACAAAGACAGAACGTAGAACTACTTTATTTTGTCAAGTTTCAAGGAGCTAGCACAAACCGTGTTTGATTTAGACTTAAAAAACACATCTATCTGTATAGGAGGAAATAGAGTGAAACCTAAAAATTCAAACTGTTACTGGTAACGAACGCTTCATCCTAGAAGAGTGAAAATTGGACAGCTAAGTGGACTTAGTGAACTGATCATTACCACAGAGATCATCAAGGTCGGATGAAAAAAATTTTGCCAAGTATTCAGAAAAATAGTAGTATTTTGGAAGCTTGGAACACCTTTCCAATAAAGGGGTTTTACGCAGTCTTTGCTTGTGGCTATTTCTAGAGGAAACAAACCACAAAGACAGAACTTAGAACTACTTTATTTTGTCAAGTTTCAAGGAGCTAGCACAAACCGTGTTTCATTTAGACTTAAAAAACACATCTATCTGTATAGGAGGAAATAGAGTGAAACCTAAAAATTCAAACTGTTACTGGTAACGAACGCTTCATCCTAGAAGAGTGAAAGTTGGGCAGCTAAGTGGACTTAGTGAACTGATCATTACCACAGAGATCATCAAGGTCGGATGAAAAAAAATTTGCCGAGTATTCGGAAAACCAGTAGTATTTTGGAAACTTGGCACACCTTTCCAATGCATGTGTTTTACGCAGTCTTTGCTTGTGGCTATTTCAAGAGGAAACAAACCACAAAGACAGAACTTAGAACTACTTTATTTTGTCAAGTTTCAAGGAGCTAGCACAAACCGTGTTTGATTTAGACTTAAAAAACACATCTATCTGTATTGGAGGAAAGAGTGAAACCTAAAAATTCAAACTGTTACTGGTAACGAACGCTTCATCCTAGAAGAGTGAAAATTGGGCAGCTAAGTGGACTTAGTGAACTGATCATTACCACAGAGATCATCAAGGTCGGATGAAAAAAAATTTGCCGAGTATTCAGAAAACCAGTAGTATTTTGGAAGCTTGGAACACCTTACCAATAAAGGTGTTTTACACAGTGTTTGCTTGTGGCTATTTCAAGAGGAAACAAACCACAAAGACAGAACTTAGAACTACTTTATTTTATCAAGTTTCAAGGAGCTAGCACAAACCGTGTTTGATTTAGACTTCCAAACACATCTATCTATATGGGAGGAAATAGAGTGAAACCTAAAAACTCAATCTGTTACTGGTAACGAACGCTTCATCCTAGATGAGTGAATATTGGGCAGCTAAGTGGACTAAGTAAACTAATCATTACCACAGAGATCATCAAGGTCGGATGAAAAAAAATTTGCCGTGTATTCAGAAAACCAGTAGTTTTTTGGAAGCTTGGCACACCTTTCCAATGAAGGTGTTTTACGCAGTCTTTGCTTGTGGCTATTTCAAGAGGAAACAAACCACAAAGACAGAACTTAGAACTACTTTATTTTGTCAAGTTTCAAGGAGCTAGCACAAACTGTGTTTGATTTAGACTTAAAAAACACATCTATCTGTATAGGAGGAAATAGAGTGAAACCTAAAAATTCAAACTGTTACTGGTAACGAACGCTTCATCCTAGAAGAGTGAAAATTGGGCAGCTAAGTGGACTTAGTGAACTGATCATTACCACAGATATCATCAAGGTCGGATGAAAAAATTTTTGTCGAGTATTCAGAAAACCAGTAGTATTTTGGAAGCTTGGCACACCTTTCCAATGCATGTGTTTTACGCAGTCTTTGCTTGTGGCTATTTCAAGAGGAAACAAACCACAAAGACAGAACTTAGAACTACTTTATTTTGTCAAGTTTCAAGGAGCTAGCACAAACCGTGTTTGATTTAGACTTAAAAAACACATCTATCTGTATAGGAGGAAATAGAGTGAAACCTAAAAATTCAAACTGTTACTGGTAACGAACACTTCATCCTAGAAGAGTGAAAATTGGGCAGCTAAGTGGACTTAGTGAACTGATCATTACCACAGAGATCATCAAGGTCGGATGAAAAAAAAATTGCCGAGTTTTCAGAAAACCAGTAGTATTTTTGAGCTTGGAACACCTTTCCAATGAATGTGTTTTACGCAGTCTTTGCTTGTGGCTATTTCAAGAGGAAGCAAACCACAAAGACAGAAAGTAGAACTACTTTATTTTGTCAAGTTTCAAGGAGCTAGCACAAACCGTGTTTGATTTAGACTTAAAAAACCCATCTATCTGTATAGGAGGAAATAGAGTGAAAACTAAAAATTCAAACTGTTACTGGTAACGAACGCTTCATCCTAGAAGAGTGAAAATTGGACAGCTAAGTGGACTTAGTGAACTGATCATTTCCACAGAGATCATCAAGTTCGGATGAAAAAAATTTTGCCAAGTATTCAGAAAACCAGTAGTATTTTGGAAGCTTGGAACACCTTTCCAATAAAGGGGTTTTACGCAGTCTTTGCTTGTGGCTATTTCAAGAGGAAACAAACCACAAAGACAGAACTTAGAACTACTTTATTTTGTCAAGTTTCAAGGAGCTAGCACAAACCGTGTTTCATTTAGACTTAAAAAACATATCTATCTGTATAGGAGGAAATAGAGTGAAACCTAAAAATTCAAACTGTTACTGGTAAGGAACGCTTCATCCTAGAAGAGTGAAAATTGGGCAGCTAAGTGGACTTAGTGAACTGATCATTACCACAGAGATCATCAAGGTCGGATGAAAAAAAATTTGCCGAGTATTCAGAAAACCAGTAGTATTTTGGAAGCTTGGAACACCTTTCCAATAAAGGTGTTTTACGCAGTCTTTGCTTGTGGCTATTTCAAGAGGAAACAAACCACAAAGACAGAACTTAGAACTACTTTATTTTGTCAAGTTTCAAGGAGCTAGCACAAACCGTGTTTGATTTAGACTTAAAAAACACATCTATCTGTATAGGAGGAAATAGAGTGAAACCTAAAAATTCAAACTGTTACTGGTAACGAACACTTCATCCTAGAAGAGTGAAAATTGGGCAGGTAAGTGGACTTAGTGAACTGATCATTACCACAGAGATCATCAAGGTCGGATGAAAAAAAAATTGCCGAGTATTCAGAAAACCAGTAGTATTTTTGAAGCTTGGAACACCTTTCCAATGAATGTGTTTTACGCAGTCTTTGCTTGTGGCTATTTCAAGAGGAAGCAAACCACAAAGACAGAACGTAGAACTACTTTATTTTGTCAAGTTTCAAGGAGCTAGCACAAACCGTGTTTGATTTAGACTTAAAAAACACATCTATCTGTATAGGAGGAAATAGAGTGAAACCTAAAAATTCAAACTGTTACTGGTAACGAACGCTTCATCCTAGAAGAGTGAAAATTGGACAGCTAAGTGGACTTAGTGAACTGATCATTACCACAGAGATCATCAAGGTCGGATGAAAAAAATTTTGCCAAGTATTCAGAAAAATAGTAGTATTTTGGAAGCTTGGAACACCTTTCCAATAAAGGGGTTTTACGCAGTCTTTGCTTGTGGCTATTTCTAGAGGAAACAAACCACAAAGACAGAACTTAGAACTACTTTATTTTGTCAAGTTTCAAGGAGCTAGCACAAACCGTGTTTCATTTAGACTTAAAAAACACATCTATCTGTATAGGAGGAAATAGAGTGAAACCTAAAAATTCAAACTGTTACTGGTAACGAACGCTTCATCCTAGAAGAGTGAAAGTTGGGCAGCTAAGTGGACTTAGTGAACTGATCATTACCACAGAGATCATCAAGGTCGGATGAAAAAAAATTTGCCGAGTATTCGGAAAACCAGTAGTATTTTGGAAGCTTGGCACACCTTTCCAATGCATGTGTTTTACGCAGTCTTTGCTTGTGGCTATTTCAAGAGGAAACAAACCACAAAGACAGAACTTAGAACTACGTTATTTTGTCAAGTTTCAAGGAGCTAGCACAAACCGTGTTTGATTTAGACTTAAAAAACACATCTATCTGTATTGGAGGAAAGAGTGAAACCTAAAAATTCAAACTGTTACTGGTAACGAACGCTTCATCCTAGAAGAGTGAAAATTGGGCAGCTAAGTGGACTTAGTGAACTGATCATTACCACAGAGATCATCAAGGTCGGATGAAAAAAAATTTGCCGAGTGTTCAGAAAACCAGTAGTATTTTGGAAGCTTGGAACACCTTACCAATAAAGGTGTTTTACACAGTGTTTGCTTGTGGCTATTTCAAGAGGAAACAAACCACAAAGACAGAACTTAGAACTACTTTATTTTATCAAGTTTCAAGGAGCTAGCACAAACCGTGTTTGATTTAGACTTCCAAACACATCTATCTATATGGGAGGAAATAGAGTGAAACCTAAAAACTCAATCTGTTACTGGTAACGAACGCTTCATCCTAGATGAGTGAATATTGGGCAGCTAAGTGGACTAAGTAAACTAATCATTACCACAGAGATCATCAAGGTCGGATGAAAAAAAATTTGCCGTGTATTCAGAAAACCAGTAGTTTTTTGGAAGCTTGGCACACCTTTCCAATGAAGGTGTTTTACGCAGTCTTTGCTTGTGGCTATTTCAAGAGGAAACAAACCACAAAGACAGAACTTAGAACTACTTTATTTTGTCAAGTTTCAAGGAGCTAGCACAAACTGTGTTTGATTTAGACTTAAAAAACACATCTATCTGTATAGGAGGAAATAGAGTGAAACCTAAAAATTCAAACTGTTACTGGTAACGAACGCTTCATCCTAGAAGAGTGAATATTGGGCAGCTAAGTGGACTTAGTGAACTGATCATTACCACAGATATCATCAAGGTCGGATGAAAAAATTTTTGTCGAGTATTCAGAAAACCAGTAGTATTTTGGAAGCTTGGCACACCTTTCCAATGCATGTGTTTTACGCAGTCTTTGCTTGTGGCTATTTCAAGAGGAAACAAACCACAAAGACAGAACTTAGAACTACTTTATTTTGTCAAGTTTCAAGGAGCTAGCACAAACCGTGTTTGATTTAGACTTAAAAAACACATCTATCTGTATAGGAGGAAATAGAGTGAAACCTAAAAATTCAAACTGTTACTGGTAACGAACACTTCATCCTAGAAGAGTGAAAATTGGGCAGCTAAGTGGACTTAGTGAACTGATCATTACCACAGAGATCATCAAGGTCGGATGAAAAAAAAATTGCCGAGTTTTCAGAAAACCAGTAGTATTTTTGAGCTTGGAACACCTTTCCAATGAATGTGTTTTACGCAGTCTTTGCTTGTGGCTATTTCAAGAGGAAGCAAACCACAAAGACAGAAAGTAGAACTACTTTATTTTGTCAAGTTTCAAGGAGCTAGCACAAACCGTGTTTGATTTAGACTTAAAAAACCCATCTATCTGTATAGGAGGAAATAGAGTGAAAACTAAAAATTCAAACTGTTACTGGTAACGAACGCTTCATCCTAGAAGAGTGAAAATTGGACAGCTAAGTGGACTTAGTGAACTGATCATTACCACAGAGATCATCAAGTTCGGATGAAAAAAATTTTGCCAAGTATTCAGAAAACCAGTAGTATTTTGGAAGCTTGGAACACCTTTCCAATAAAGGGGTTTTACGCAGTCTTTGCTTGTGGCTATTTCAAGAGGAAACAAACCACAAAGACAGAACTTAGAACTACTTTATTTTGTCAAGTTTCAAGGAGCTAGCACAAACCGTGTTTCATTTAGACTTAAAAAACATATCTATCTGTATAGGAGGAAATAGAGTGAAACCTAAAAATTCAAACTGTTACTGGTAAGGAACGCTTCATCCTAGAAGAGTGAAAATTGGGCAGCTAAGTGGACTTAGTGAACTGATCATTACCACAGAGATCATCAAGGTCGGATGAAAAAAAATTTGCCGAGTATTCAGAAAACCAGTAGTATTTTGGAAGCTTGGAACACCTTTCCAATAAAGGTGTTTTACGCAGTCTTTGCTTGTGGCTATTTCAAGAGGAAACAAACCACAAAGACAGAACTTAGAACTACTTTATTTTGTCAAGTTTCAAGGAGCTAGCACAAACCGTGTTTGATTTAGACTTAAAAAACACATCTATCTGTATAGGAGGAAATAGAGTGAAACCTAAAAATTCAAACTGTTACTGGTAACGAACACTTCATCCTAGAAGAGTGAAAATTGGGCAGGTAAGTGGACTTAGTGAACTGATCATTACCACAGAGATCATCAAGGTCGGATGAAAAAAAAATTGCCGAGTATTCAGAAAACCAGTAGTATTTTTGAAGCTTGGAACACCTTTCCAATGAATGTGTTTTACGCAGTCTTTGCTTGTGGCTATTTCAAGAGGAAGCAAACCACAAAGACAGAACGTAGAACTACTTTATTTTGTCAAGTTTCAAGGAGCTAGCACAAACCGTGTTTGATTTAGACTTAAAAAACACATCTATCTGTATAGGAGGAAATAGAGTGAAACCTAAAAATTCAAACTGTTACTGGTAACGAACGCTTCATCCTAGAAGAGTGAAAATTGGACAGCTAAGTGGACTTAGTGAACTGATCATTACCACAGAGATCATCAAGGTCGGATGAAAAAAATTTTGCCAAGTATTCAGAAAAATAGTAGTATTTTGGAAGCTTGGAACACCTTTCCAATAAAGGGGTTTTACGCAGTCTTTGCTTGTGGCTATTTCTAGAGGAAACAAACCACAAAGACAGAACTTAGAACTACTTTATTTTGTCAAGTTTCAAGGAGCTAGCACAAACCGTGTTTCATTTAGACTTAAAAAACACATCTATCTGTATAGGAGGAAATAGAGTGAAACCTAAAAATTCAAACTGTTACTGGTAACGAACGCTTCATCCTAGAAGAGTGAAAGTTGGGCAGCTAAGTGGACTTAGTGAACTGATCATTACCACAGAGATCATCAAGGTCGGATGAAAAAAAATTTGCCGAGTATTCGGAAAACCAGTAGTATTTTGGAAGCTTGGCACACCTTTCCAATGCATGTGTTTTACGCAGTCTTTGCTTGTGGCTATTTCAAGAGGAAACAAACCACAAAGACAGAACTTAGAACTACTTTATTTTGTCAAGTTTCAAGGAGCTAGCACAAACCGTGTTTGATTTAGACTTAAAAAACACATCTATCTGTATTGGAGGAAAGAGTGAAACCTAAAAATTCAAACTGTTACTGGTAACGAACGCTTCATCCTAGAAGAGTGAAAATTGGGCAGCTAAGTGGACTTAGTGAACTGATCATTACCACAGAGATCATCAAGGTCGGATGAAAAAAAATTTGCCGAGTATTCAGAAAACCAGTAGTATTTTGGAAGCTTGGAACACCTTACCAATAAAGGTGTTTTACACAGTGTTTGCTTGTGGCTATTTCAAGAGGAAACAAACCACAAAGACAGAACTTAGAACTACTTTATTTTATCAAGTTTCAAGGAGCTAGCACAAACCGTGTTTGATTTAGACTTCCAAACACATCTATCTATATGGGAGGAAATAGAGTGAAACCTAAAAACTCAATCTGTTACTGGTAACGAACGCTTCATCCTAGATGAGTGAATATTGGGCAGCTAAGTGGACTAAGTAAACTAATCATTACCACAGAGATCATCAAGGTCGGATGAAAAAAAATTTGCCGTGTATTCAGAAAACCAGTAGTTTTTTGGAAGCTTGGCACACCTTTCCAATGAAGGTGTTTTACGCAGTCTTTGCTTGTGGCTATTTCAAGAGGAAACAAACCACAAAGACAGAACTTAGAACTACTTTATTTTGTCAAGTTTCAAGGAGCTAGCACAAACTGTGTTTGATTTAGACTTAAAAAACACATCTATCTGTATAGGAGGAAATAGAGTGAAACCTAAAAATTCAAACTGTTACTGGTAACGAACGCTTCATCCTAGAAGAGTGAAAATTGGGCAGCTAAGTGGACTTAGTGAACTGATCATTACCACAGATATCATCAAGGTCGGATGAAAAAATTTTTGTCGAGTATTCAGAAAACCAGTAGTATTTTGGAAGCTTGGCACACCTTTCCAATGCATGTGTTTTACGCAGTCTTTGCTTGTGGCTATTTCAAGAGGAAACAAACCACAAAGACAGAACTTAGAACTACTTTATTTTGTCAAGTTTCAAGGAGCTAGCACAAACCGTGTTTGATTTAGACTTAAAAAACACATCTATCTGTATAGGAGGAAATAGAGTGAAACCTAAAAATTCAAACTGTTACTGGTAACGAACACTTCATCCTAGAAGAGTGAAAATTGGGCAGCTAAGTGGACTTAGTGAACTGATCATTACCACAGAGATCATCAAGGTCGGATGAAAAAAAAATTGCCGAGTTTTCAGAAAACCAGTAGTATTTTTGAGCTTGGAACACCTTTCCAATGAATGTGTTTTACGCAGTCTTTGCTTGTGGCTATTTCAAGAGGAAGCAAACCACAAAGACAGAAAGTAGAACTACTTTATTTTGTCAAGTTTCAAGGAGCTAGCACAAACCGTGTTTGATTTAGACTTAAAAAACCCATCTATCTGTATAGGAGGAAATAGAGTGAAAACTAAAAATTCAAACTGTTACTGGTAACGAACGCTTCATCCTAGAAGAGTGAAAATTGGACAGCTAAGTGGACTTAGTGAACTGATCATTACCACAGAGATCATCAAGTTCGGATGAAAAAAATTTTGCCAAGTATTCAGAAAACCAGTAGTATTTTGGAAGCTTGGAACACCTTTCCAATAAAGGGGTTTTACGCAGTCTTTGCTTGTGGCTATTTCAAGAGGAAACAAACCACAAAGACAGAACTTAGAACTACTTTATTTTGTCAAGTTTCAAGGAGCTAGCACAAACCGTGTTTCATTTAGACTTAAAAAACATATCTATCTGTATAGGAGGAAATAGAGTGAAACCTAAAAATTCAAACTGTTACTGGTAAGGAACGCTTCATCCTAGAAGAGTGAAAATTGGGCAGCTAAGTGGACTTAGTGAACTGATCATTACCACAGAGATCATCAAGGTCGGATGAAAAAAAATTTGCCGAGTATTCAGAAAACCAGTAGTATTTTGGAAGCTTGGAACACCTTTCCAATAAAGGTGTTTTACGCAGTCTTTGCTTGTGGCTATTTCAAGAGGAAACAAACCACAAAGACAGAACTTAGAACTACTTTATTTTGTCAAGTTTCAAGGAGCTAGCACAAACCGTGTTTGATTTAGACTTAAAAAACACATCTATCTGTATAGGAGGAAATAGAGTGAAACCTAAAAATTCAAACTGTTACTGGTAACGAACACTTCATCCTAGAAGAGTGAAAATTGGGCAGGTAAGTGGACTTAGTGAACTGATCATTACCACAGAGATCATCAAGGTCGGATGAAAAAAAAATTGCCGAGTATTCAGAAAACCAGTAGTATTTTTGAAGCTTGGAACACCTTTCCAATGAATGTGTTTTACGCAGTCTTTGCTTGTGGCTATTTCAAGAGGAAGCAAACCACAAAGACAGAACGTAGAACTACTTTATTTTGTCAAGTTTCAAGGAGCTAGCACAAACCGTGTTTGATTTAGACTTAAAAAACACATCTATCTGTATAGGAGGAAATAGAGTGAAACCTAAAAATTCAAACTGTTACTGGTAACGAACGCTTCATCCTAGAAGAGTGAAAATTGGACAGCTAAGTGGACTTAGTGAACTGATCATTACCACAGAGATCATCAAGGTCGGATGAAAAAAATTTTGCCAAGTATTCAGAAAAATAGTAGTATTTTGGAAGGTTGGAACACCTTTCCAATAAAGGGGTTTTACGCAGTCTTTGCTTGTGGCTATTTCAAGAGGAAACAAACCACAAAGACAGAACTTAGAACTACTTTATTTTGTCAAGTTTCAAGGAGCTAGCACAAACCGTGTTTCATTTAGACTTAAAAAACACATCTATCTGTATAGGAGGAAATAGAGTGAAACCTAAAAATTCAAACTGTTACTGGTAACGAACGCTTCATCCTAGAAGAGTTAAAGTTGGGCAGCTAAGTGGACTTAGTGAACTGATCATTACCACAGAGATCATCAAGGTCGGATGAAAAAAAATTTGCCGAGTATTCGGAAAACCAGTAGTATTTTGGAAGCTTGGCACACCTTTCCAATGCATGTGTTTTACGGAGTCTTTGCTTGTGGCTATTTCAAGAGGAAACAAACCACAAAGACAGAACTTAGAACTACTTTATTTTGTCAAGTTTCAAGGAGCTAGCACAAACCGTGTTTTATTTAGACTTAAAAAACACATCTATCTGTATTGGAGGAAAGAGTGAAACCTAAAAATTCAAACTGTTACTGGTAACGAACGCTTCATCCTAGAAGAGTGAAAATTGGGCAGCTAAGTGGACTTAGTGAACTGATCATTACCACAGAGATCATCAAGGTCGGATGAAAAAAAATTTGCCGAGTATTCAGAAAACCAGTAGTATTTTGGAAGCTTGGAACACCTTTCCAATGAATGCGTTTTACGCAGTCTTTGCTTGTGGCTATTTCAAGAGGAAACAAACCACAAAGACAGAACTTAGAACTACTTTATTTTGTCAAGTTTCAAAGAGCTAGCACAAACCGTGTTTGATTTAGACTTAAAAAACACATCTATCTGTATAGGAGGAAATAGAGTGAAACCTAAAAATTCAACTGTTACTGGTAACGAACGCTTCATCCTAGAAGAGTGAAAGTTGGGCAGCTAAGTGGACTTAGTGAACTGATCATTATCACAGAGATCATCAAGGTCGGATGAAAAAAAATTTGCCGAGTATTCAGAAAACCAGTAGTATTTTGGAAGCTTGGCACACCTTTCCAATGAATGTGTTTTACGCAGTCTTTGCTTGTGGCTATTTCAAGAGGAAACAAACCACAAAGACAGAACTTAGAACTACTTTATTTTGTCAAGTTTCAAGGAGCTAGCACAAACCGTGTTTGATTTAGACTTAAAAAACACATCTATCTGTTTAGGAGGAAATAGAGTGAAACCTAAAAATTCAAACTGTTACTGGTAACGAACGCTTCATCCTAGAAGAGTGAAAGTTGGGCAGCTAAGTGGACTTAGTGAACTGATCATTACCACAGAGATCATCAAGGTCGGATGAAAAAAAATTTGCCGAGTATTCAGAAAACCAGTAGTATTTTGGAAGCTTGGAACACCTTACCAATTAGGTGTTTTACACAGTGTTTGCTTGTGGCTATTTCAAGAGGAAACAAACCACAAAGACAGAACTTAGAACTACTTTATTTTATCAAGTTTCAAGGAGCTAGCACAAACCGTGTTTGATTTAGACTTCCAAACACATCTATCTATATGGGAGGAAATAGAGTGAAACCTAAAAACTCAATCTGTTACTGGTAACGAACGCTTCATCCTAGAAGAGTGAATATTGGGCAGGTAAGTGGACTAAGTAAACTGATCATTACCACAGAGATCATCAAGGTCGGATGAAAAAAAATTTGCCGTGTATTCAGAAAACCAGTAGTTTTTTGGAAGCTTGGCACACCTTTCCAATGAAGGTGTTTTACGCAGTCTTTGCTTGTGGCTATTTCAAGAGGAAACAAACCACAAAGACAGAACTTAGAACTACTTCATTTTGTCAAGTTTCAAGGAGCTAGCACAAACCGTGTTTGATTTAGACTTAAAAAACACATCTATCTGTATAGGAGGAAATAGAGTGAAACCTAAAAATTCAAACTGTTACTGGTAACGAACGCTTCATCCTAGAAGAGTGAAAATTGGGCAGCTAAGTGGACTTAGTGAACTGATCATTACCACAGAGATCATCAAGGTCGGAAGAAAAAAAATTTGCCGAGTATTCAGAAAACCAGTAGTATTTTGGAAGCTTGGAACACCTTTCCAATGAATGTGTTTTACGCAGTCTTTGCTTGTGGCTATTTCAAGAGGAAACAAACCACAAAGACAGAACTTAGAACTACTTCATTTTGTCAAGTTTCAAGGAGCTAGCACAAACCGTGTTTGATTTAGACTTAAAAAACACATCTATCTGTATAGGAGGAAATAGAGTGAAACCTAAAAATTCAAACTGTTACTGGTAACGAACGCTTCACCCTAGAAGAGTGAAAGTTAGGCAGCTAAGTGGACTTAGTGAACTGATCATTACCACAGAGATCATCAAGGTCCTATGAAAAAAAATTTGCCGAGTATTCAGAAAACCTGTAGTATTTTGGAAGCTTGGCACACCTTTCAAATGAATGAGTTTTACGCAGTCTTTGCTTGTGGCTATTTCAAGAGGAAACAAACCACAAAGACAGAACTTAGAACAACTTTATTTTGTCAAGTTTCAAGGAGCTAGAACAAACCGTGATTGATTTAGACTAAAAAAACACATCTATCTGTATAGGAGGAAATTGAGTGAAACCTAAAAATTCAACTGTTACTGGTAACGAACGCTTCATCCTAGAAGAGTGAATATTGGGCAGCTAAGTGGACTTAGTGAACTGATCATTACACAGAGATCATCAAGGTCGGATGAAAAAAATTTTGCCGAGTATTCCGAAAACCAGTTGTTTTTTGGAAGCTTGGCAAACCTTTCCAATGAATGTGTTTTATGCAGTCTTTGCTTGTGCCTATTTCAAGAGGAAACAAACCACAAAGACAGAACTTAGAACTACTTTATTTTGTCAAGTTTCAAGGAGCTAGCACAAACTGTGTTTGATTTAGACTTAAAAAACACATCTATCTGTATAGGAGGAAATAGAGTGAAACTAAAAATTCAAACTGTTACTGGTAACGAACGCTTCATCCAAGAAGAGTGAAAGTTGGGCAGCTAAGTGGACTTAGTGAACTGATCATTACCACAGAGATTCATCAAGGTCGGATGAAAAAAAATTTGCCGAGTATTCAGAAAACCAGGAGTATTTTGGAAGCTTGGCACACCTTTTAAATGAATGTGTTTTATGGCAGTCTTTGCTTGTGGCTATTTCATGAGGAAACAAACCACAAAGACAGAACTTAGAACTACTTTATTTTGTCAAGTTTCAAGAGCTAGCACAAACCGTGTTTGATTTAGACTTAAAAAACACATCTATCTGTACAGGAGGAAATAGAGTGAAACCTTAAAAATTCAAACTGTTACTGGTAACGAACGCTTCATCCTAGAAGAGTGAAAATTGGGCAGCTAAGTGGACTTAGTGAACTGATCATTACCACAGAGATCATCAAGGTCGGATGAAAAAAAATTTCCCGAGTATTCAGAAAACCAGTAGTATTTTGGAAGCTTGGAACACCTTTCCAATAAAGGTGTTTTACGCAGTGTTTGCTTGAGGCTATTTCAAGAGGAAAGAAACCACAAAGACAGAACTTAGAACTACTTTATTTTGTCAAGTTTCAAGGAGCTAGCACAAACCGTGTTGATTTAGACGTAAAAAACACATCTATCTGTAGTAGGAGGAAATAGAGTGAAACCTAAAAATTCAAACTGTTACTGGTAACGAACGCTTCTTCCTAGAAGAGTGAAAGTTGGGCAGCTAAGTGGACTTGGTGAACTGATCATTACCACAGAGATCATCAAGGTCGGATGAAAACAAATTTGCCGAGTTTTCTGAAAACCAGTAGTTTTTGGAAGCTTGGCACACCTTTCCAATGAATGTGTTTTACGCAGTCTTTGCTTGTGGCTATTTCAAGAGGAAACAAACCACAAAGACAGAACTTAGAACAACTTTATTTTGTCAAGTTTCAAGAAGCTAGAACAAACCGTGATTGATTTAGACTTAAAAAACACATCTATCTGTATAGGAGGAAATAGAGTGAAACCTAAAAATTCAAACTGTTACTGGTAACGAACGCTTCATCTTAGAAGAGTGAAAATTGGGCAGCTAAGTGGACTTAGTGAACTGATCATTACCACAGAGATCATCAAGGTCGGATGAAAAATAATTTGCCGAGTATTCCGAAAACCAGTAGTTTTTTGGAAGCTTGGCACACCTTTCAAATGAATGTGTTTTACGCAGTCTTTGCTTGTTTCTATTTCAAGAGGAAACAAACCACAAAGACAGAACTTAGAACTACTTTATTTTGTCAAGTTTCAAGGAGCTAGCACAAACCGTGTTTGATTTAGACTTAAAAAACTCATCTATCTGTATAGGAGGAAATAGAGTGAAACCTAAAAATTCAAACTGTTACTGGTAACGAACGCTTCATCCTAGAAGAGTGAAAATTGGACAGCTAAGTGGACTTAGTGAACTGATCATTACCACAGAGATCATCAAGGTCGGATGAAAAAAATTTTGCCAAGTATTCAGAAAACCAGTAGTATTTTGGAAGCTTGGAACACCTTTCCAATAAAGGGGTTTTACGCAGTCTTTGCTTGTGGCTATTTCAAGAGGAAACAAACCACAAAGACAGAACTTAGAACTACTTTATTTTGTCAAGTTTCAAGGAGCTAGCACAAACCGTGTTTCATTTAGACTTAAAAAACACATCTATCTCTATAGGAGGAAATAGAGTGAAACCTAAAAATTCAAACTGTTAC
Organism: Callospermophilus lateralis; assembly: GCF_048772815.1. Taxonomy (NCBI): domain Eukaryota; kingdom Metazoa; phylum Chordata; class Mammalia; order Rodentia; family Sciuridae; genus Callospermophilus; species Callospermophilus lateralis. The sequence goes on from NW_027514641.1 coordinate 116,582, forward strand.
TGGTAACGAACGCTTCATCCTAGAAGAGTGAAAGTTGGGCAGCTAAGTGGACTTAGTGAACTGATCATTACCACAGAGATCATCAAGGTCGGATGAAAAAAATTTGCCGAGTATTCGGAAAACCAGTAGTATTTTGGAAGCTTGGCACACCTTTCCAATGCATGTGTTTTACGCAGTCTTTGCTTGTGGCTATTTCAAGAGGAAACAAACCACAAAGACAGAACTTAGAACTACTATATTTTGTCAAGTTTCAAGGGAGCTAGCACAAACCGTGTTTGATTTAGACTTAAAAAACACATCTATCTGTATTGGAGAAGAGTGAAACCTAAAAATTTCAAACTGTTACTGGTAACGAACGCTTCATCCTAGAAGAGTGAAAATTGGGCAGCTAAGTGGACTTAGTGAACTGATCATTACCACAGAGATCATCAAGGTCGGATGAAAAAAAATTTGCCGAGTATTCAGAAAACCAGTAGTATTTTGGAAGCTTGGAACACCTTTCCAATGAATGCGTTTTACGCAGTCTTTGCTTGTGCTATTTCAAGAGGAAACAAACCACAAAGACAGAACTTAGAACTACTTTATTTTGTCAAGTTTCAAGGAGCTAGCACAAACCGTGTTTGATTTAGACTTAAAAAACACATCTATCTGTATAGGAGGAAATAGAGTGAAACCTAAAAATTCAAACTGTTACTGGTAACGAACGCTTCATCCTAGAAGAGTGAAAGTTGGGCAGCTAAGTGGACTTAGTGAACTGATCATTACCACAGAGATCATCAAGGTCGGATTGAAAAAAAATTTGCCGAGTATTCAGAAAACCAGTAGTATTTTGGAAGCTTGGCACACCTTTCCAATGAATGTGTTTTACGCAGTCTTTGCTTGTGGCTATTTCAAGAGGAAACAAACCACAAAGACAGAACTTAGAACTACTTTATTTTGTCAAGTTTCAAGGAGGCTAGCACAAACCGTGTTTGATTTAGACTTAAAAAACACATCTAGCTGTATAGGAGGAAATAGAGTGAAACCTAAAAATTCAAACTGTTACTGGTAACGAACGCTTTTCATCCTAGAAGAGTGAAAGTTGGGCAGCTAAGTGGACTTAGTGAACTGATCATTACCACAGAGATCATCAAGGTCAGATGAAAAAAAATTTGCCGAGTATTCAGAAAACCAGTAGTATTTTGGAAGCTTGGAACACCTTACCAATAAAGGTGTTTTACACAGTGTTTGCTTGTGGCTATTTCAAGAGGAAACAACCACAAAGACAGAACTTAGAACTACTTTATTTTATCAAGTTTCAAGGAGCTAGCACAAACCGTGTTTGATTTAGACTTCCAAACACATCTATCTATATGGGAGGAAATAGAGTGAAACCTAAAAACTCAATCTGTTACTGGTAACGAACGCTTCATCCTAGAAGAGTGAATATTGGGCAGGTAAGTGGACTAAGTAAACTGATCATTACCACAGAGATCATCAAGGTCGGATGAAAAAAAATTTGCCGTGTATTCAGAAAACCAGTAGTTTTTTGGAAGCTTGGCACACCTTTCCAATGAAGGTGTTTTACGCAGTCTTTGCTTGTGGCTATTTCAAGAGGAAACAAACCACAAAGACAGAACTTAGAACTACTTCATTTTGTCAAGTTTCAAGGAGCTAGCACAAACCGTGTTTGATTTAGACTTAAAAAACACATCTATCTGTATAGGAGGAAATAGAGTGAAACCTAAAAATTCAAACTGTTACTGGTAACGAACGCTTCATCCTAGAAGAGTGAAAATTGGGCAGCTAAGTGGACTTAGTGAACTGATCATTACCACAGAGATCATCAAGGTCGGAAGAAAAAAAATTTGCCGAGTATTCAGAAAACCAGTAGTATTTTGGAAGCTTGGAACACCTTTCCAATGAATGTGTTTTACGCAGTCTTTGCTTGTGGCTATTTCAAGAGGAAACAAACCACAAAGACAGAACTTAGAACTACTTTATTTTGTCAAGTTTCAAGGTGCTAGCACAAACCGTGTTTGATTTAGACTTAAAAAACACATCTATCTGTATAGGAGGAAATAGAGTGAAACCTAAAAATTCAAACTGTTTCTGGTAACGAACGCTTCACCCTAGAAGAGTGAAAGTTAGGCAGCTAAGTGGACTTAGTGAACTGATCATTACCACAGAGATCATCAAGGTCAGATGAAAAAAAATTTCCCGAGTATTCAGAAAACCAGTAGTATTTTGGAAGCTTGGAACACCTTTCCAATAAAGGTGTTTTACGCAGTGTTTGCTTGAGGCTATTTCAAGAGGAAAGAAACCACAAAGACAGAACTTAGAACTACTTTATTTTGTCAAGTTTCAAGGAGATAGCACAAACCGTGTTTGATTTAGACGTAAAAAACACATCTATCTGTATAGGAGGAAATAGAGTGAAACCTAAAAATTCAAATGTTACTGGTAACGAACGCTTCTTCCTAGAAGAGTGAAAGTTGGGCAGCTAAGTGGACTTAGTGAACTGATCATTACCACAGAGATCATCAAGGTCGGATGAAAAAAAATTTGCCTAGTATTCAGAAAACCAGTAGTTTTTTGGAAGCTTGGCACACCTTTCCAATGAAGGTGTTTTACGCAGTCTTTGCTTGTGGCTATTTCAATAGGAAACAAACCACAAAGACAGAACTTAGAACTACTTTATTTTGTCAAGTTTCAAGGAGCTAGCACAAACCGTGTTTGATTTAGACTTAAAAAACATATCTATCTGTATAGGAGGAAATAGAGTGAAACCTAAAAATTCAAACTGTTACTGGTAACGAAAGCTTCATCCTAGAAGAGTGAAAATTGGGCAGCTAAGTGGACGTAGTGAACTGATCATTACCACAGAGATCATCAAGTTCGGATGAAAAAAAATTTGCCGAGTACTCAGAAAACCACTAGTATTTTGGAAGCTTGGAACACCTTTCCAATAAAGGTGTTTTACGCAGTGTTTGCTTGTGGCTATTTCAATAGGAAACAAACCACAAAGACAGAACATAGAACAACTTTATTTTGTCAAGTTTCAAGGAGCTAGAACAAACCGTGATTGATTTAGACTTAAAAAACACATCTATCTGTATAGGAGGAAATAGAGTGAAACCTAAAAATTCAAACTGTTACTGGTAACGAACGCTTCATCCTAGAAGAGTGAAAATTGGGCAGCTAAGTGGACTTAGTGAACTGATCATTACCACAGAGATCATCAAGGTCGGATGAAAAATAATTTGCCGAGTATTCCGAAAACCAGTAGTTTTTTGGAAGCTTGGCACACCTTTCCAATGAAGGTGTTTTACGCAGTCTTTGCTTGTGGCTATTTCAAGAGGTAACAAACCACAAAGACAGAACTTAGAACTACTTTATTTTGTCAAGTTTCAAGGAGCTAGCACAAACCGTGTTTGATTTAGACTTAAAAAACACATCTATCTGTATAGGAGGAAATAGAGTGAAACCTAAAAATTCAAACTGTTACTGGTAACGAACGCTTCATCCTAGAAGAGGGAAAATTGGGCAGCTAAGTGGACTTAGTGAACTGATCATTACCACAGAGATCATCAAGGTCGGATGAAAAAAAATTTGCCGAGTATTCAGAAAACCAGTAGTATTTTGGAAGCTTGGAACACCTTTCCAATAAAGGTGTTTTACGCAGTCTTTGCTTGTGGCTATTTCAAGAGGAAACAAACCACAAAGACAGAACTTAGAACTACTTTATTTTGTCAAGTTTCAAGGAGCTAGCACAAACCGTGTTTGATTTAGACTTAAAAAACACATCTATCTGTATAGGAGGAAATAGAGTGAAACCTAAAAATTCAAACTGTTACTGGTAACGAACGCTTCATCCTAGAAGAGTGAAAATTGGGCAGCTAAGTGGAGTTAGTGAACTGATCATTACCACAGAGATCATCAAGGTCGGATAAAAACAAATTTGCCGAGTTTTCCGAAAACCAGTAGTTTTTTGGAAGCTTGGCACACCTTTCCAATGAATGTGTTTTACGCAGTCTTTGCTTGTGGCTATTTCAAGAGGAAATAAAACCACAAAGACAGAACTTAGAACAACTTTATTTTGTCAAGTTTCAAGGAGCTAGAACAAACCGTGATTGATTTAGACTTAAAAAACACATCTATCTGTATAGGAGGAAATAGAGTGAAACCTAAAAATTCAAACTGTTACTGGTAACGAACGCTTCATCTTAGAAGAGTGAAAATTGGGCAGCTAAGTGGACTTAGTGAACTGATCATTACCACAGAGATCATCAAGGTCGGATGAAAAATAATTTGCCGAGTATTCCGAAAACCAGTAGTTTTTTGGAAGCTTGGCACACCTTTCCAACGAATGTGTTTTACGCAGTCTTTGCTTGTTTCTATTTCAAGAGGAAACAAACCACAAAGACAGAACTTAGAACTACTTTATTTTGTCAAGTTTCAAGGAGCTAGCACAAACCGTGTTTGATTTAGACTTCCAAACACATCTATCTATATAGGAGATAATAGAGTGAAACCTAAAAACTCAAACTGTTACTGGTAACGAACGCTTCATCCTAGAAGAGTGAATATTGGGCAGCTAAGTGGACTAAGTAAACTGATCATTACCACAGAGATCATCAAGGTCGGATGAAAAAAAATTTGCCTAGTATTCAGAAAACCAGTTATTTTTTGGAAGCTTGCCACACCTTTCCAATGAAGGTGTTTTACGCAGTCTTTGCTTGTGGCTATTTCAAGAGGAAACAAACCACAAAGACAGAACTTAGAACTACTTTATTTTGTCAAGTTTCAAGGAGCTAGCACAAACCGTGTTTGATTTAGACTTAAAAAACCCATCTATCTGTATAAAAGGAAATAGAGTGAAACCTAAAAATTCAAACTGTTACTGGTAACGAACACTTCATCCTAGAAGAGTGAAAATTGGGCAGCTAAGTGGACTTAGTGAACTGATCATTACCACAGAGATCATCAAGGTCGGATGAAAAAAAATTTGCCGAGTATTCAGAAAACCAGTAGTATTTTGGAAGCTTGGAACACCATTCCAATGAATGTGTTTTACGCAGTCTTTGCTTGTGGCTATTTCAAGAGGAAACAAACCACAAAGACAGAACTTAGAACTACTTTATTTTGTCAAGTTTCAAGGAGCTAGCACAAACCGTGTTTGATTTAGACGTAAAAAACACATCTATCTGTATAGGAGGAAATAGAGTGAAACCTAAAAATTCAAACTGTTACTGGTAACGAACGCTTCATCCTAGAAGAGTGAAAGTTGGGCAGCTAAGTGGACTTAGTGAACTGATCATTACCAAAGAGATCATCAAGGTCGGATGAAAAAAAATTTGCCGAGTACTCAGAAAACCAGTAGTATTTTGGAAGCTTGGAACACCTTTCCAATAAAGGTGTTTTACGCAGTGTTTGCTTGTGGCTATTTCAAGAGGAAACAAATCACAAAGACAGAACTTAGAACTACTTTATTTTGTCAAGTTTCAAGGAGCTAGCACAAACCGTGTTTGATTTAGATAAAAAACCCATCTATCTGTATAGGAGGAAATAGAGTGAAACCTAAAAATTCAAACTCTTACTGGTAACGAATGCTTCATCCTAGAAGAGTGAAAATTGGGCAGCTAAGTGGACTTCGTGAACTGATCATTACCACAGAGATCATCAAGGTCGGATGAAAAAAAATTTGCCGAGCATTCAGAAAACCAGTAGTATTTTGGAAGCTTGGAACACCTTTCCAATGAATGTGTTTTACGCAGTCTTTGCTTGTGCCTATTTCAAGAGGAAACAAACCACAAAGACAGTACTTAGAACTACTTTATTTTGTCAAGTTTCAAGGAGCTAGCACAAACCGTGTTTGATTTAGACTTAAAAAACACATCTATCTATATAGGAGGAAATAGAGTGAAACCTAAAAATTCAAACTGTTACTGGTAACGAACGCTTCATCCTAGAAGAGTGAAAATTGGGCAGCTAAGTGGACTTAGTGAACTGATGATTACCACAGAGATCATCAAGGTCGGATGAAAAAAAATTTGCCGAGTATTCCGAAAACCAGTAGTTTTTTGGAAGCTTGGCACAGCTTTCGAATGAATGTGTTTTACGAAGTCTTTGCTTGTGCCTATTTCAAGAGGAAACAAACCACAAAGACAGAACTTAGAACTACTTTATTTTGTCAAGTTTCAAGGAGCTAGCACAAACCGTGTTTGATTTAGACTTCCAAACACATCTATCTATATAGGAGATAATAGAGTGAAACCTAAAAACTCAAACTGTTACTGGTAACGAACGCTTCATCCTAGAAGAGTGAATATTGGGCAGCTAAGTGGACTAAGTAAACTGATCATTACCACAGAGATCATCAAGGTCGGATGAAAAAAAATTTGCCGAGTATTCAGAAAACCAGTAGTTTTTTGGAAGCTTGGCACACCTTTCCAATGAAGGTGTTTTACGCAATCTTTGCTTGTGGCTATTTCAAGAGGAAACAAACCACAAATACAGAACTTAGAACTACTTTATTTTGTCAAGTTTCAAGGAGCTAGCACAAACCGTGTTTGATTTAGACTTAAAAAACACATCTATCTGTATAGGAGGAAATAGAGTGAAACCTAAAAATTCAAACTGTTACTGGAAACGAACGCTTCATCCTAGAAGAGTGAAAATTGGGCAGGTAAGTGGACTTAGTGAACTGATCATTACCACAGAGATCATCAAGGTCGGATGAAAAAAAATTTGCCGAGTATTCAGAAAACCAGTAGTATTTTGGAAGTTTGGAACACCTTTCCAATGAAGGTGTTTTACGCAGTCTTTGCTTGTGGCTATTTCAAGAGGAAACAAACCACAAAGACAGAACTAAGAACTACTTTATTTTGTCAAGTTTCAAGGAGCTAGCACAAACCGTGTTTGATTTAGACTTCCAAACACATCTATATATATAGGAGGAAATAGAGTGAAACCTAAAAACTCAAGCTATTCCTGGTAACGAACGCTTCATCCTAGAAGAGTGAATATTGGGCAGCTAAGTGGACTAAGTAAACTGATCATTACCACAGAGATCATCAAGGTCGGATGAAAAAAAATTTGCCTAGTATTCAGAAAACCAATAGTTTTTTGGAAGCTGGGCACACCTTTCCAATGAAGGTGTTTTACGCAGTTTTTGCTTGTGGCTATTTCAAGAGGAAACAAACCACAAAGACAGAACTTAGAACTACTTTATTTTGTCAAGTTTCAAGGAGCTAGCACAAACCGTGATTGATTTAGACTTAAAAAACACATCTATCTGTATAGGAGGAAATAGAGTGAAACCTAAAAATTCAAACTGTTACTGGTAACGAACGCTTCATCTTAGAAGAGTGAAAATTGGGCAGCTAAGTGGACTTAGTGAACTGATCATTACCACAGAGATCATCAAGGTCGGATGAAAAATAATTTGCCGAGTATTCAGAAAACCAGTAGTATTTTGGAAGCTTGGAACACCTTTCCAATGAATGTGTTTTACGCAGTCTTTGCTTGTGCCTATTTCAAGAGAAGACAAACCACAAAGACAGAACTTAGAACTACTTTATTTTGTCAAGTTTCAAGGAGCTAGCACAAACCGTGTTTGATTCAGACTTAAAAAACACATCTATCTATATAGGAGGAAATAGAGTGAAACCTAAAAATTCAAACTGTTACTGGTAACGAACGCTTCATCCTAGAAGAGTGAAAATTGGGCAGCTAAGTGGACTTAGTGAACTGATCATTACCACAGAGATCATCAAGGTCGGACGAAAAAAAATTTGCCGAGTATTCCGAAAACCAGCAGTTTTTTGGAAGCTTGGCACAGCTTTCCAATGAATGTGTTTCACGCAGTCTTTGCTTGTGCCTATTTCAAGAGGAAACAAACCACAAAGACAGAACTTAGAACTACTTTATTTTGTCAAGTTTCAAGGAGCTAGCACAAACCGTATTTGATTTAGACTTCCAAACACATCTATCTATATAGGAGATAATAGAGTGAAACCTAAAAACTCAAACTGTTACTGGTAACGAACGCTTCATCCTAGAAGAGTGAATATTGGGCAGCTAAGTGGACTAAGTAAACTGATCATTACCACAGAGATCATCAAGGTCGGATGAAAAAAAATTTGCCGAGTATTCAGAAAACCAGTAGTTTTTTGGAAGCTTGGCACACCTTTCAAATGAAGTTGTTTTACGCAGTCTTTGCTTGTGGCTATTTCAAGAGGAAACAAACCACAAAGACAGAACTTAGAACTACTTTATTTTGTCAAGTTTCAAGGAGCTAGCACAAACCGTGTTTGATTTAGACTTAAAAAACACATCTATCTATATAGGAGGAAATAGAGTGAAAACTAAAAATTCAAACTGTTACTGGTAACGAACGCTTCATCCTAGAAGAGTGAAAGTTGGGCAGCTAAGTGGACTTAGTGAACTCATCATTACCACAGAGATCATCAAGGTCGGATGAAAAAAAATTTGCCGAGTATTCAGAAAACCAGTAGTATTTTGGAAGCTTGGAACACCTTTCCAATAAAGGTGTTTTACGCAGTGTTTTCTTGTGGCTATTTCAAGAGGAAACAAATCACAAAGACAGAACTTAGAACTACTTTATTTTGTCAAGTTTCAAGGAGCTAGCACAAACCGTGTTTGATTTAGATAAAAAACACATCTATCTGTATAGGAGGAAATAGAGTGAAACCTAAAAATTCAAACTCTTACTGGTAACGAATGCTTCATCCTAGAAGATTGAAAATTGGGCAGCTAAGTGGACTTCGTGAACTGATCATTACCACAGAGATCATCAAGGTCGGATGAAAAAAAATTTGCCGAGTATTCAGAAAACCAGTAGTATTTTGGAAGCTTGGAACACCTTTCCAATGAATGTGTTTTACGCAGTCTTTGCTTGTGGCTATTTCAAGAGGAAACAAACCACAAAGACAGTACTTAGAACTACTTTATTTTGTCAAGTTTCAAGGAGCTAGCACAAACCGTGTTTGATTTAGACTTAAAAAACACATCTATCTATATAGGAGGAAATAGAGTGAAACCTAAAAATTCAAACTGTTACTGGTAACGAACGCTTCATCCTAGAAGAGTGAAAATTGGGCAGCTAAGTGGACTTAGTGAACTGATCATTACCAGAGAGATCATCAAGGTCGGATGAAAAAAAATTTGCCGAGTATTCCGAAAACCAGTAGTTTTTTGGAAGCTTGGCACAGCTTTCCAATGAATGTGTTTTACGCAGTCTTTGCTTGTGCCTATTTCAAGAGGAAACAAACCACAAAGACAGAACTTAGAACTACTTTATTTTGTCAAGTTTCAAGGAGCTAGCACAAACCGTGTTTGATTTAGACTTCCAAACACATCTATCTATATAGGAGATAATAGAGTGAAACCTAAAAACTCAAACTGTTACTGGTAACGAACGCTTCATCCTAGAAGAGTGAATATTGGGCAGCTAAGTGGACTAAGTAAACTGATCATTACCACAGAGATCATCAAGGTCGGACGATAAAAAATTTGCCGAGTATTCAGAAAACCAGTAGTTTTTTGGAAGCTTGGCACACCTTTCCAATGAAGGTGTTTTACGCAATCTTTGCTTGTGGCTATTTCAAGAGGAAACAAACCACAAATACAGAACTTAGAACTACTTTATTTTGTCAAGTTTCAAGGAGCTAGCTCAAACCGTGTTTGATTTAGACTTAAAAAACACATCTATCTGTATAGGAGGAAATAGAGTGAAACCTATAAATTCAAACTGTTACTGGTAACGAACGCTTCATCCTAGAAGAGTGAAAGTTGGGCAGCTAAGTGGACTTAGTGAACTGATCATTACCACAGAGATCATCAAGGTCGGATGAAAAAAAATTTGCCGAGTATTCAGAAAACCAGTAGTATTTTGGAAGCTTGGAACACCTTTCCAATAAAGGTGTTTTACGCAGTGTTTGCTTGTGGCTATTTCAATAGGAAACAAATCACAAAGACAGAACTTAGAACTACTTTATTTTGTCAAGTTTCAAGGAGCTAGCACAAACCGTGTTTGATTTAGATAAAAAACACATCTATCTGTATAGGAGGAAATAGAGTGAAACCTAAAAATTCAAACTCTTACTGGTAACGAATGCTTCATCCTAGAAGATTGAAAATTGGGCAGCTAAGTGGACTTCGTGAACTGATCATTACCACAGAGATCATCAAGGTCAGATGAAAAAAAATTTGCCGAGTATTCAGAAAACCAGTAGTATTTTGGAAGCTTGGAACACCTTTCCAATGAATGTGTTTTACGCAGTCTTTGCTTGTGGCTATTTCAAGAGGAAACAAACCACAAAGACAGAACTTAGAACTACTTTATTTTGTCAAGTTTCAAGGAGCTAGCACAAACCGTGTTTGATTTAGACTTAAAAAACACATCTATCTGTATAGGAGGAAATAGAGTGAAACCTAAAAATTCAAACTGTTACTGGTAACGAACGCTTCATCCTAGAAGAGTGAAAGTTGGGAAGCTAAGTGGACTTAGTGAACTGATCATTACCACAGAGTTCATCAAGGTCGGATGAAAAAAAATTTGCCGAGTATTCAGAAAACCAGTAGTATTTTGGAAGCTTGGAACACCTTTCCAATGAATGTGTTTTACGCAGTCTTTGCTTGTGCCTATTTCAAGAGGAAACAAACCACAAAGACAGAACTTAGAACTACTTTATTTTGTCAAGTTTCAAGGAGCTAGCACAAACCGTGTTTGATTTAGACTTCCAAACACATCTATCTATATAGGAGATAATAGAGTGAAACCTAAAAACTCAAACTGTTACTGGTAACGAACGCTTCATCCTAGAAGAGTGAATATTGGGCAGCTAAGTGGACTAAGTAAACTGATCATTACCACAGAGATCATCAAGGTCGGATGAAAAAAAATTTGCCGAGTATTCAGAAAACCAGTAGTATTTTGGAAGCTTGGAACACCTTTCCAATAAAGGTGTTTTACACAGTGTTTGCTTGTGGCTATTTCAAGAGGAAACAAATCACAAAGACAGAAATTAGAACTACTTTATTTTGTCAAGTTTCAAGGAGCTAGCACAAACCGTGTTTGATTTAGATAAAAAACACATCTATCTGTATAGGAGGAAATAGAGTGAAACCTAAAAATTCAAACTGTTACTGGTAACGAACGCTTCATCCTAGAAGAGTGAAAGTTGGGCAGCTAAGTGGACTTAGTGAACTGATCATTACCACAGAGATCATCAAGGTCGGATGAAAAAAAATTTGCCGAGTATTCAGAAAACCAGTAGTATTTTGGAAGCTTGGAACACCTTTCCAATAAAGGTGTTTTACACAGTGTTTGCTTGTGGCTATTTCAAGAGGAAACAAATCACAAAGACAGAAATTAGAACTACTTTATTTTGTCAAGTTTCAAGGAGCTAGCACAAACCGTGTTTGATTTAGATAAAAAACACATCTATCTGTATAGGAGGAAATAGAGTGAAACCTAAAAATTCAAACTCTTACTGGTAACGAATGCTTCATCCTAGAAGATTGAAAATTGGGCAGCTAAGTGGACTTCGTGAACCGATCATTACCACAGAGATCATCAAGGTCGGATGAAAAAAAATTTGCTGAGTATTCAGAAAACCAGTAGTATTTTGGAAGCTTGGAACACCTTTCCAATGAATGTGTTTTACGCAGTCTTTGCTTGTGGCTATTTCAAGAGGAAACAAACCACAAAGACAGTACTTAGAACTACTTTATTTTGTCAAGTTTCAAGGAGCTAGCACAAACCGTGTTTCATTTAGACTTAAAAAACACATCTATCTGTATAGGAGGAAACAGAGTGAAACCCAAAAATTCAAACTGTTACTGGTAACGAACGCTTCATCCTAGAAGAGTGAAAATTGGGCAGCTTAGTGGAGTTAGTGAACTGATCATTACCACAGAGATCATCAAGGTCGGATGAAAACAAATTTGCCGAGTTTTCCGAAAACCAGTAGTTTTTTGGAAGCTTGGCACACCTTTCCAATGAATATGTTTTACGCAGTCTTTGCTTGTGGCTATTTCAAGAGGAAACAAACCACAAAGACAGAACTTAGAACAACTTTATTTTGTCAAGTTTCAAGGAGCTAGAACAAACCGTGATTGATTTAGACTTAAAAAACACATCTATCTGTATAGGAGGAAATAGAGTGAAACCTAAAAATTCAAACTGTTACTGGTAACGAACGCTTCATCTTAGAAGAGTGAAAATTGGGCAGCTAAGTGGACTTAGTGAACTGATCATTACCACAGAGATCATCAAGGTCGGATGAAAAATAATTTGCCGAGTATTCCGAAAACCAGTAGTTTTTTGGAAGCTTGGCACACCTTTCCAATGAATGTGTTTTACGCAGGTTTGCTTGTTTCTATTTCAAGAGGAAACAAACCACAAAGACAGAACTTAGAACTACTTTATTTTGTCAAGTTTCAAGGAGCTAGCACAAACTGTGTTTGATTTAGACTTCCAAACACATCTATCTATATAGGAGATAATAGAGTGAAACCTAAAAACTCAAACTGTTACTGGTAACGAACGATTCATCCTAGAAGAGTGAATATTGGGCAGCTAAGTTGACTAAGTAAACTGATCATTACCACAGAGATCATCAAGGTCGGATAAAAAAAAATTTGCCTAGTATTCAGAAAACCAGTAGTTTTTTAGAAGCTTGGCACACCTTTCCAATGAAGGTGTTTTACGCAGTCTTTGCTTGTGGCTATTTCAAGAGGAAACAAACCACAAAGACAGAACTTAGAACTACTTTATTTTGTCAAGTTTCAAGGAGCTAGCACAAACCGTGTTTGATTTAGACTTAAAAAACACATCTATCTGTATAGGAGGAAATAGAGTGAAACCTAAAAATTCAAACTGTTACTGGAAACGAACGCTTCATCCTAGAAGAGTGAAAATTGGGCAGGTAAGTGGACATAGTGAACTGATCATTACCACAGAGATCATCAAGGTCGGATGAAAAAAAATTTGCCGAGTATTCAGAAAACCAGTAGTATTTTGGAAGCTTGGAACACCTTTCCAATAAAGGTGTTTTACGCAGTCTTTGCTTGTGGCTATTTCAAGAGGAAACAAACCACAAAGCCAGAACTAAGAACTACTTTATTTTGTCAAGTTTCAAGGAGCTAGCACAAACCGTGTTTGATTTAGACTTCCAAACACATCTATATATATAGGAGGAAATAGAGTGAAACCTAAAAACTCAAGCTGTTACTGGTAACGAACGCTTCATCCTAGAAGAGTGAATATTGGGCAGCTAAGTGGACTAAGTAAACTGATCATTACCACAGAGATCATCAAGGTCGGATGAAAAAAAATTTGCCTAGTATTCAGAAAACCAATAGTTTTTTGGAAGCTTGGCACACCTTTCCAATGAAGGTGTTTTACGCAGTTTTTGCTTGTGGCTATTTCAAGAGGAAACAAACCACAAAGACAGAACTTAGAACTCCTTTATTTTGTCAAGTATCAAGGAGCTAGCACAAACCGTGTTTGATTTAGACTTAAAAAACACATCTATCTGTATAAAAGGAAATAGAGTGAAACCTAAAAATTCAAACTGTTACTGGTAACGAACACTTCATCCTAGAAGAGTGAAAATTGGGCAGCTAAGTGAACTTAGTGAACTGATCATTACCACAGAGATCATCAAGGTCGGATGAAAAAAAATTTGCCGAGTATTCAGAAAACCAGTAGTATTTTGGAAGCTTGGAACACCATTCCAATGAATGTGTTTTACGCAGTCTTTGCTTGTGGCTATTTCAAGAGGAAACAAACCACAAAGACAGAACTTAGAACTACTTTATTTTGTCAAGTTTCAAGGAGCTAGCAAAAACCGTGTTTGATTTAGACTTAAAAAACACATCTATCTGTATAGGAGGAAATAGAGTGAAACCTAAAAATTCAAACTGTTACTGGTAACGAACGCTTCATCCTAGAAGAGTGAAAATTGGGCAGCTAAGTGGACTTAGTGAACTGATCATTACCACAGAGATCATCAAGGTCGGATGAAAAAAAATTTGCCGAGTATTCAGAAAACCACTAGTATTTTGGAAGCTTGGAACACCATTCCAATGAATGTGTTTTACGCAGTCTTTGCTTGTGGCTATTTCAAGAGGAAACAAACCACAAAGACAGAACTTAGAACTACTTTATTTTGTCAAGTTTCAAGGAGCTAGCACAAACCGTGTTTGATTTAGACTTAAAAAACACATCTATCTGTATAAAAGGAAATAGAGTGAAACCTAAAAATTCAAACTGTTACTGGTAACGAATGCTTCATCCTAGAAGATTGAAAATTGCGCAGCTAAGTGGACTTAGTGAACTGATCATTACCACAGAGATCATCAAGGTCGGATGAAAAAAAATTTGCCGAGTATTCAGAAAACCAGTAGTATTTTGGAAGCTTGGAACACCTTTCCAATGAATGTGTTTTACGCAGTCTTTGCTTGTGCCTATTTCAAGAGAAGACAAACCACAAAGACAGAACTTAGAACTACTTTATTTTGTCAAGTTTCAAGGAGCTAGCACAAACCGTGTTTGATTTAGACTTAAAAAACACATCTATCTATATAGGAGGAAATAGAGTGAAACCTAAAAATTCAAACTGTTACTGGTAACGAACGCTTCATCCTAGAAGAGTGAAAATTGGGCAGCTAAGTGGACTTAGTGAACTGATCATTACCACAGAGATCATCAAGGTCGGATGAAAAAAAATTTGCCGAGTATTCCGAAAACCAGCAGTTTTTTGGAAGCTTGGCACAGCTTTCCAATGAATGTGTTTTACGCAGTCTTTGCTTGTGCCTATTTCAAGAGGAAACAAACCACAAAGACAGAACTTAGAACTACTTTATTTTGTCAAGTTTCAAGGAGCTAGCACAAACCGTGTTTGATTTAGACTTAAAAAACACATCTATCTATATAGGAGGAAATAGAGTGAAACCTAAAAATTCAAACTGTTACTGGTAACGAACGCTTCATCCTAGAAGAGTGAAAATTGGGCAGCTAAGTGGACTTAGTGAACTGATCATTACCACAGAGATCATCAAGGTCGGATGAAAAAAAATT
The DNA here is from genome assembly GCF_048772815.1 of Callospermophilus lateralis. Taxonomy (NCBI): domain Eukaryota; kingdom Metazoa; phylum Chordata; class Mammalia; order Rodentia; family Sciuridae; genus Callospermophilus; species Callospermophilus lateralis. The sequence goes on from NW_027514641.1 coordinate 131,673, forward strand.
TGCCGAGTATTCCGAAAACCAGCAGTTTTTTGGAAGCTTGGCACAGCTTTCCAATGAATGTGTTTTACGCAGTCTTTGCTTGTGCCTATTTCAAGAGGAAACAAACCACAAAGACAGAACTTAGAACTACTTTATTTTGTCAAGTTTCAAGGAGCTAGCACAAACCGTATTTGATTTAGACTTCCAAACACATCTATCTATATAGGAGATAATAGAGTGAAACCTAAAAACTCAAACTGTTACTGGTAACGAACGCTTCATCCTAGAAGAGTGAATATTGGGCAGCTAAGTGGACTAAGTAAACTGATCATTACCACAGAGATCATCAAGGTCGGATGAAAAAAAATTTGCCGAGTATTCAGAAAACCAGTTGTTTTTTGGAAGCTTGGCACACCTTTCAAATGAAGGTGTTTTACGCAGTCTTTGCTTGTGGCTATTTCAAGAGGAAACAAACCACAAAGACAGAACTTAGAACTACTTTATTTTGTCAAGTTTCAAGGAGCTAGCACAAACCGTGTTTGATTTAGACTTAAAAAACACATCTATCTCTATAGGAGGAAATAGAGTGAAACCTAAAAATTCAAACTGTTACTGGTAACGAACGCTTCATCCTAGAAGAGTGAAAATTGGGCAGCTAAGTGGACTTAGTGAACTGATCATTACCACAGAGATCATCAAGGTCGGATGAAAAAAAATTTGCCGAGTATTCAGAAAACCAGTAGTATTTTGGAAGCTTGGAACACCTTTCCAATAAAGGTGTTTTACGCAGTGTTTGCTTGTGGCTATTTCAAGAGGAAACAAATCACAAAGACAGAACTTAGAACTACTTTATTTTGTCAAGTTTCAAGGAGCTAGCACAAACCGTGTTTGATTTAGATAAAAAACACATCTATCTGTATAGGAGGAAATAGAGTGAAACCTAAAAATTCAAACTCTTACTGGTAACGAATGCTTCATCCTAGAAGATTGAAAATTGGGCAGCTAAGTGGACTTCGTGAAGTGATCATTACCACAGAGATCATCAAGGTCGGATGAAAAAAAATTTGCCGAGTATTCAGAAAACCAGTAGTATTTTGGAAGCTTGGAACACCTTTCCAATGAATGTGTTTTACGCAGTCTTTGCTTGTGGCTATTTCAAGAGGAAACAAACCACAAAGACAATACTTAGAACTACTTTATTTTGTCAAGTTTCAAGGAGCTAGCACAAACCGTGTTTGATTTAGACTTAAAAAACTCATCTATCTGTATAGGAGGAAATAGAGTGAAACCTATAAATTCAAACTGTTACTGGTAACGAACGCTTCATCCTAGAAGAGTAAAAGTTGGGCAGCTAAGTGGACTTAGTGAACTGATCATTACCACAGAGATCATCAAGGTCGGATGAAAAAAAATTTGCCGAGTATTCAGAAAACCAGTAGTATTTTGGAAGCTTGGAACACCTTTCCAATAAAGGTGTTTTACGCAGTGTTTTCTTGTGGCTATTTCAAGAGGAAACAAATCACAAAGACAGAACTTAGAACTACTTTATTTTGTCAAGTTTCAAGGAGCTAGCACAAACCGTGTTTGATTTAGATAAAAAACACATCTATCTGTATAGGAGGAAATAGAGTGAAACCTAAAAATTCAAACTCTTACTGGTAACGAATGCTTCATCCTAGAAGATTGAAAATTGGGCAGCTAAGTGGACTTAGTGAACTGATCATTACCACAGAGATCATCAAGGTCGGATGAAAAAAAATTTGCCGAGTATTCAGAAAACCAGTAGTATTTTGGAAGCTTGGAACACCTTTCCAATGAATGTGTTTTACGCAGTCTTTGCTTGTGGCTATTTCAAGAGGAAACAAACCACAAAGACAGTACTTAGAACTACTTTATTTTGTCAAGTTTCAAGGAGCTAGCACAAACCGTGTTTGATTTAGACTTAAAAAACACATCTATCTGTATAGGAGGAAATAGAGTGAAACCTAAAAATTCAAACTGTTACTGGTAACGAACGCTTCATCTTAGAAGAGTGAAAATTGGGCAGCTAAGTGGACTTAGCGAACTGATCATTACCACAGAGATCATCAATGTCGGATGAAAAATAATTTGCCGAGTATTCCGAAAACCAGTAATTTCTTGGAAGCTTGGCACACCTTTCAAATGAATGTGTTTTACGCAGTCTTTGCTTGTTTCTATTTCAAGAGGAAACAAACCACAAAGACAGAACTTAGAACTACTTTATTTTGTCAAGTTTCAAGGAGCTAGCACAAACCGTGTTTGATTTAGACTTAAAAAACACATCTATCTGTATAGGAGGAAATAGAGTGAAACCTAAAAATTCAAACTGTTACTGGTAACGAACGCTTCATCCTAGAAGAGTGAAAATTGGGCAGCTAAGTGGAGTTAGTGAACTGATCATTACCACAGAGATCATCAAGGTCGGATGAAAACAAATTTGCCGAGTTTTCCGAAAACCAGTAGTTTTTTGGAAGCTTGGAACACCTTTCCAATGAATGTGTTTTACGCAGTCTTTGCTTGTGCCTATTTCAAGAGGAAACAAACCACAAAGACAGAACTTAGAACTACTTTATTTTGTCAAGTTTCAAGGAGCTAGCACAAACCGTGTTTGCTTTAGACTTAAAAAACACATCTATCTGTATAGGAGGAAATAGAGTGAAACCTAAAAATTCAAACTTTTACTGGTAACGAACGCTTCATCCTAGAAGAGTGAAAATTGGGCAGCTAGGTGGACTTAGTGAACTGATCATTACCACAGAGATCATCAAGGTCGGATGAAAAAAAATTTGCCAAGTATTCAGAAAACCAGTAGTATTTTGGAAGCTTGGAACACCTTTCCAATAAAGGGGTTTTACGCAGTCTTTGCTTGTGGCTATTTCAAGAGGAAACAAACCACAAAGACAGAACTTAGAACTACTTTATTTTGTCAAGTTTCAAGGAGCTAGCACAAACCGTGTTTCATTTAGACTTAAAAAACACATCTATCTGTATAGGAGGAAATAGAGTGAAACCTAAAAATTCAAACTGTTACTGGTAAGGAACGCTTCATCCTAGAAGAGTGAAAATTGGGCAGCTAAGTGGACTTAGTGAACTGATCATTACCACAGAGATCATCAAGGTCGGATGAAAAAAAATTTGCCGAGTATTCCGAAAACCAGTAGTTTTTTGGAAGCTTGGCACACCTTTCCAATGAATGTGTTTTACGCAGTCTTTGCTTGTGCCTATTTCAAGAGGAAACAAACCACAAAGACAGAACTTAGAACTACTTTATTTTGTCAAGTTTCAAGGAGCTAGCACAAACCGTGTTTGATTTAGCCTTCCAAACACATCTATCTATATAGGAGGAAATAGAGTGAAACCTAAAAACTCAATCTGTTACTGGTAACGAACGCTTCATCCTAGAAGAGTGAATATTGGGCAGCTAAGTGGACTAAGTAAACTGATCATTACCACAGAGATCATCAATTTCAGTTGAAAAAAAATTTGCCGTGTATTCAGAAAACCAGTAGTTTTTTGGAAGCTTGGCACACCTTTCCAATGAAGGTGTTTTACGCAGTCTTTGCTTGTGGCTATTTCAAGAGGAAACAAACCAAAAAGACAGAACTTAGAACTACTTTATTTTGTCAAGTTTCAAGGAGCTAGCACAAACCGTGTTTGATTTAGACTTAAAAAACACATCTATCTGTATAGGAGGAAATAGAGTGAAACCTAAAAATTCAAACTGTTACTGGTAACGAACGCTTCATCCTAGAAGAGTGAAAATTGGGCAGCTAAGTGGACTTAGTGAACTGATCATTACCACAGAGATCATCAAGGTCGGATGAAAAAAATTTGCCGAGTATTCAGAAAACCAGTAATATTTTGGAAGCTTGGAACACCTTTCCAATGAATGTGTTTTACACAGTCTTTGCTTGTGGCTATTTCAAGAGGAAACAAACCACAAAGACAGAACTTAGAACTACTTTATTTTGTCAAGTTTCAAGGAGCTAGCACAAACCGTGTTTGATTTAGACTTAAAAAACACATCTATCTGTATAGGAGGAAAGAGAGCGAAATCTAAAAATTCAAACTCTTACTGGTAACGAACGCTTCATCCTAGAAAAGTGAAAATTGGGCAGCTAAGTGGGCTTAGTGAACTGATCATTACCAAAGAGATCATCAAGGTCGGATGAAAAAAAATTTGCCGAGTATTCCGAAAACCAGTAGTTTTTTGGAAGCTTGGCACACCTTTCCAATGAATGTGTTTTACGCAGTCTTTGCTTGTGCCTATTTTAAGAGGAAACAAACCACAAAGACAGAACTTAGAACTACTTTATTTTGTCAAGTTTCAAGGAGCTAGCACAAACCGTGTTTGATTTAGCCTTCCAAACACATCTATCTATATAGGAGGAAATAGAGTGAAACCTAAAAACTCAATCTGTTACTGGAAACGAACGCTTCATCCTAGAAGAGTGAATATTGGGCAGCTAAGTGGACTAAGTAAACTGATCATTACCACAGAGATCATCAATTTCGGATGAAAAAAAATTTGCCGTGTATTCAGAAAACCAGTAGTTTTTTGGAAGCTTGGCACACCTTTCCAATGAAGGTGTTTTACGCAGTCTTTGCTTGTGGCTATTTCAAGAGGAAACAAACCACAAAGACAGAACTTAGAACTACTTTATTTTGTCAAGTTTCAAGGAGCTAGCACAAACCGTGTTTGATTTAGACTTAAAAAACACATCTATCTGCATAGGAGGAAATAGAGTGAAACCTAAAAATTCAAACTGTTACTGGTAACGAACGCTTCATCCTAGAAGAGTGAAAATTGGGCAGCTAAGTGGACTTAGTGAACTGATCATTACCACAGAGATCATCAAGGTCGGATGAAAAAAATTTGCCGAGTATTCAGAAAACCAGTAGTATTTTGGAAGCTTGGAACACCTTTCCAATGAATGTGTTTTACACAGTCTTTGCTTGTGGCTATTTCAAGAGGAAACAAACCACAAAGACAGAACTTAGAACTACTTTATTTTGTCAAGTTTCAAGGAGCTAGCACAATCCGTGTTTGATTTAGACATAAAAAACACATCTATCTGTATAGGAGGAAATAGAGTGAAACCTAAAAATTCAAACTGTTACTGGTAACGAACGCTTCATCCTAGAAGAGTGAAAGTTGGGCAGCTAAGTGGACTTAGTGAACTGATCATTGCCACAGAGATCATCAAGGTCGGATGAAAAAAAATTTGCCGAGTATTCAGAAAACCAGTAGTATTTTGGAAGCTTGGAACACCTTTCGAATGAATGTGTTTTACGCAGTCTTTGCTTGTGGCTATTTCAAGAGGAAACAAACCACAAAGACAGAACTTAGAACAACTTTATTTTGTCAAGTTTCAAGGAGCTAGAACAAACCGTGATTGATTTAGACTTAAAAAACACATCTATCTGTATAGGAGGAAATAGAGTGAAATCTAAAAATTCAAACTGTTACTGGTAACGAACGCTTCATCCTAGAAGAGTGAAAATTGGTCAGCTAAGTGGAATTAGTGAACTGATCATTACCACAGAGATCATCAAGGTCAAATGAAAAAAAATTTGCCGAGTATTCAGAAAACCAGTACTATTTTGGAAGCTTGGAACGCCTTTCCAATAAAGGTGTTTTACGCAGTGTTTGCTTGTGGCTATTTCAAGAGGAAACAAACCACAAAGACAGAACTTAGAACTACTTTATTTTGTCAAGTTTCAAGGAGCTAGCACAAACCGTGTTCGATTTAGACTTAAAAAACACATCTATCTGTATAGGAGGAAATTGAGTGAAACCTAAAAATTCAAACTGTTACTGGTAACGAACGCTTCATCCTAGAAGAGTGAAAATTGGGCAGCTAAGTGGACTTAGTGAACTGATCATTACCACAGAGATCATCAAGGTCGGATGAAAAAAAATTTGCCGAGTATTCAGAAAACCAGTAGTATTTTGGAAGCTTGGACCACCTTTCCAATAAAGGTGTTTTACGCAGTCTTTGCTTGTGGCTATTTCAAGAGGAAACAAACCACAAAGACAGAACGTAGAACTACTTTATTTTGTCAAGTTTCAAGGAGCTAGCACAAACCGTGTTTGATTTAGACTTAAAAAACACATCTATCTGTATAGGAGGAAATAGAGTGAAACCTAAAAATTCAAACTGTTACTGGTAATGAACGCTTCATTATAGAAGAGTGAAAATTGGGCAGCTAAGTGGACTTAGTGAACTGATCATTACCACAGTGATCATCAAGGTCGGATGAAAAAAAAATTGCCGAGTATTCAGAAAACCAGTAGTATTTTGGAAGCTTGGAACACCTTTCCAATAAAGGTGTTTTACGCAGTCTTTGCTTGTGGCTATTTCAAGAGGATACAAACCACAAAGACAGAACTTAGAACTACTTTATTTTGTCAAGTTTCAAGGAGCTAGCAGAAACCGTGTTTGATTTAGACTTAAAAAACTCATCTATCTGTATAGGAGGAAATAGAGTGAAACCTAAAAATTCAAACTGTTACTGGTAACGAACGCTTCATCCTAGAAGAGTTCAAATTGGGCAGCTAAGTGGACTTAGTGAACTGATCATTACCACAGAGATCATCAAGGTCGGATGAAAAAAAATTTGCCGAGTATTCAGAAAACCAGTAGTATTTTGGAAGCTTGGCACACCTTTCCAATGAATGTGTTTTACGCAGTCTTTGCTAGTGGCTATTTCAAGAGGAAACAAACCACAAAGACAGAACTTAGAACTACTTTATTTTGTCAAGTTTCAAGGAGCTAGCACAAACCGTGTTTGATTTAGACTTAAAAAACACATCTATCTGTATAGGAGGAAATAGAGTGAAACCTAAAAATTCAAACTGTTACTGGTAACGAACGCTTCATCCTAGAAGAGTGAAAATTGGGCAGCTAAGTGGACTTAGTGAACTGATCATTACCACAGAGATCATCAAGGTCGGATGAAAAAAAATTTGCCGAGTATTCAGAAAACCAGTAGCATTTTGGAAGCTTGGAACACCTTTAAAATAAAGGTGTTTTACGCAGTCTTTGCTTGTGGCTATTTCAAGAGGAAACAAACCACAAAGACAGAACTTAGAAGTACTTTATTTTGTCAAGTTTCAAGGAGCTAGCACAAACCGTGTTTGATTTAGACTTAAAAAACACATCTATCTGTATAGGAGGAAATAGAGTGAAACCTAAAAATTCAAACTGTTACTGGTAACGAACGCTTCATCCTAGAAGAGCGAATATTGGGCAGCTAAGTGGACTTAGTGAAGTGATCATTACCACAGAGATCATCAAGGTCGGATGAAAAAAAATTTGCCGAGTATTCAGAAAACCAGTAGTTTTTTGGAAGCTTGGCACACCTTTCCAATGAATGTGTTTTACACAGTCTTTGCTTGTGCCTATTTCAAGAGGAAACAAACCACAAAGACAGAATTTAGAACTACTTTATTTTGTCAAGTTTCAAGGAGCTAGCACAAACCGTGTTTGATTTAGACTTCCAAACACATCTATCTATATAGGAGATAATAGAGTGAAACCTAAAAACTCAAACTGTTACTGGTAACGAACGCTTCATCCTAGAAGAGTGAATATTGGGCAGCTAAGTGGACTTAGTAAACTGATCATTACCACAGAGATCATCAAGGTCGGATGAAAAAAATTTTGCCGAGTATTCAGAAAACCAGTAGTTTTTTGGAAGCTTGGCACACCTTTCCAATGAAGGTGTTTTACGCAGTCTTTGCTTGTGGCTATTTCAAGAGGAAACAAACCACAAAGACAGAACTTAGAACTACTTTATTTTGTCCAGTTTCAAGGAGCTAGCACAAACCGTGTTTGATTTAGACTTAAAAAACACATCTATCTGTATAGGAGGAAATAGAGTGAAACCTAAAAATTCAAACTGTTACTGGTAACGAACGCTTCATCCTAGAAGAGTGAAAATTGGGCAGCTAAGTGGACTTAGTGAACTGATCATTACCACAGAGATCATCAAGGTCGGATGAAAAAAAATTTGCCGAGTATTCAGAAAACCAGTAGTATTTTGGATGCTTGGCACACCTTTCCAATGAATGTGTTTTACGCAGTCTTTGCTTGTGGCTATTTCAAGAGGAAACAAACCACAAAGACAGAACTTAGAACTAATTTATTTTGTCAAGTTTCAAGGAGCTAGCACAAACCGTGTTTGATTTAGACTTAAAAAACACATCTATCTGTATAGGAGGAAATAGAGTGAAACCTAAAAATTCAAACTGTTACTGGTAACGAACGCTTCATCCTAGAAGAGTGAAAATTGGGCAGCTAAGTGGACTTAGTGAACTGATCATTACGACAGAGATCATCAAGGTCGGATGAAAAAAATTTTGCCGGGTATTCAGAAAACCAGTAGTATTTTGGAAGCTTGGAACACCTTTCAAATAAAGGTGTTTTACGCAGTCTTTGCTTGTGGCTATTTCAAGAGGAAACAAACCACAAAGACAGAACGTAGAACTACTTTATTTTGTCAAGTTTCAAGGAGCTAGCACAAACCGTGTTTGATTTAGACTTAAAAAACACATCTATCTGTATAGGAGGAAATAGAGTGAAACCTAAAAATTCAAACTGTTACTGGTAATGAACGCTTCATTATAGAAGAGTGAAAATTGGGCAGGTAAGTGGACTTAGTGAACTGATCATTACCACAGAGATCATCAAGGTCGGATGAAAAAAAATTTGCCGAGTATTCAGAAAACCAGTAGTATTTTGGAAGCTTGGAACACCTTTCCAATAAAGGTGTTTTACGCAGTCTTTGCTTGTGGCTATTTCAAGAGGATACAAACCACAAAGACAGAACTTAGAACTACTTTATTTTGTCAAGTTTCAAGGAGCTAGCACAAACCGTGTTTGATTTAGACTTAAAAAACACATCTATCTGTATAGGAGGAAATAGAGTGAAACCTAAAAATTCAAACTGTTACTGGTAACGATCGCTTCATCCTAGAAGAGTGAAAATTGGGCAGCTAAGTGGACTTAGTGAACTGATCATTACCACAGAGATCATCAAGGTCGGATGAAAAAAAATTTGCCGAGTATTCAGAAAACCAGTAGTATTTTGGAAGCTTGGAACACCTTTCCAATAAAGGTGTTTTACGCAGTCTTTGCTTGTGGCTATTTCAAGAGGAAACAAACCACAAAAACAGAACTTAGAACTACTTTATTTTGTCAAGTTTCAAAGAGCTAGCACAAACCGTGTTTGATTTCGACTTAAAAAACACATCTATCTGTATATGTGGAAATAGAGTGAAACCTAAAAATTCAAACTGTTACTGGTAACGAACGCTTCATCCTAGAAGAGTGAAAGTTGGGCAGCTAAGTGGACTTAGTGAACTGATCATTACCACAGAGATCATCAAGGTCGGATGAAAAAAAATTTGCCGAGTATTCAGAAAACCAGTAGTATTTTGGAAGCTTGGCACACCTTTCCAATGAATGTGTTTTACACAGTCTTTGCTTGTGGCTATTTCAAGAGGAAACAAACCACAAAGACAGAACTTAGAACTACTTTATTTTGTCAAGTTTCACGGAGCTAGAACAAACCGTGATTGATTTAGACTTAAAAAACACATCTATCTGTATAGGAGGAAATAGAGTGAAACCTAAAAACTCAATCTGTTACTGGTAACGAACGCTTCATCCTAGAAGAGTGAATATTGGGAAGCTAAGTGGACTAAGAAAACTGATCATTACCACAGAGATCATCAATTTCGGATGAAAAAAAAATTTGCCGTGTATTCAGAAAACCAGTAGTTTTTTGGAAGCTTGGCACACCTTTCCAATGAAGGTGTTTTACGCAGACTTTGCTTGTGGCTATTTCAAGAGGAAACAAACCACAAAGACAGAACTTAGAACTACTTTATTTTGTCAAGTTTCAAGGAGCTAGCACAAACCGTGTTTGATTTAGCCTTCCAAACACATCTATCTATATAGGAGGAAATAGAGTGAAACCTAAAAACTCAATCTGTTACTGGTAACGAACGCTTCATCCTAGAAGAGTGAATATTGGGCAGCTAAGTGGACTAAGTAAACTGATCATTACCACAGAGATCATCAAGGTCGGATGAAAAAAAATTTGCCGTGTATTCAGAAAACCAGTAGTTTTTTGGAAGCTTGGCACACCTTTCCAATGAAGGTGTTTTACGCAGTCTTTGCTTGTGGCTATTTCAAGAGGAAACAAACCACAAAGACAGAACTTAGAACTACTTTATTTTGTCAAGTTTCGAGGAGCTAGCACAAACCGTGTTTGATTTAGACTTCCAAACACATCTATATATATAGTAGGAAATCGAGTGAAACCTAAAAACTCAAACTGTTACTGGTAACGAACGCTTCATCCTAGAAGAGTGAATATTGGGCAGCTAAGTGGACTAAGTAAACTGATGATTACCATAGAGATCATCAAGGTCGGATGAAAAAAAATTTGCCGAGTATTCAGAAAACCAGTAGTTTTTTGGAATCTTGGCACACCTTTCCAATGAATGTGTTTTACGCAGTCTTTGCTTGTGGCTATTTCAAAAGGAAACAAACCACAAAGACAGAACTTAGAACTACTTTATTTTGTCAAGTTTCAAGGAGCTAGCACAAACCGTGTTTGATTTAGACTTAAAAAACACATCTATCTTTATAGGAGGAAATAGAGTGAATCCTAAAAATTCAAACTGTTACTGGTAACGAACGCTTCATCCTAGAAGAGTGAAAATTGGGCAGCTAAGTGGATTTAGTGAACTGATCATTACCACAGAGATCATCAAGGTCGGATGAAAAAAAATTTGCCGAGTATTCAGAAAACCAGTAGTATTTTGGAAGCTTGGAACACCTTTCCAATGAAGGTGGTTTACGCAGTCTTTGCTTGTGGCTATTTCAAGAGGAAACAAACCACAAAGACAGAACGTAGAACTACTTTATTTTGTCACGTTTCAAGGAGCTAGCACATACCGTGTTGGATTTAGACTTAAAAAACACATCTATCTGTATAGGAGGAAATAGAGTGAAACCTAAAAATTCAAACTGTTACTGGTAACGAACGCTTCATCCTAGAAGAGTGAAAATTGGGCAGCTAAGTGGACTTAGTGAACTGATCATTACCACAGAGATCATCAAGGTCGGATGAAAAAAAATTTGCCGAGTATTCAAAAAACCAGTAGTATTTTGGAAACTTGGAACACCTTTCCAATAAAGGTGTTTTACGCAGTCTTTGCTTGTGGCTATTTCAAGAGGAAACAAACCACAAAGACAGAACTTAGAACTACTTTATTTTGTCCAGTTTCAAGGAGCTAGCACAAACCGTGTTTGATTTAGACTTAAAAAACACATCTATCTGTATAGGAGGAAATAGAGTGAAACCTAAAAATTCAAACAGTTACTGGTAATGAATGCTTCATCCTAGCAGAGTGAAAATTGGGCATCTAAGTGGACTTAGTGAACTGATCATTACCACAGAGATCATCAAGGTCAGATGAAAAAAAATTTGCCGAGTATTCAGAAAACCAGTAGTATTTTTGAAGCTTGGAACACCTTTCCAATAAAGGTGTTTTACGCAGTCTTTGCTTGTGGCTATTTCAAGAGGAAACAAACCACAAAGACAGAACTTAGAACTACTTTCTTTTGTCAAGTTTCAAGGAGCTAGCACAAACCGTGTTTGATTTAGACTTAAAAAACACATCTATCTGTATAGGAGGAAATAGAGTGAAACCTAAAAATTCAAACTGTTACTGGTAACGAACGCTTCATCCTAGAAGAGTGAAAATTGGGCAGCTAAGTGGACTTAGTGAACTGATCATTACCACAGAGATCATCAAGGTCGGATGAAAAAAAATTTGCCGAGTATTCAGAAAAACAATAGTATTTTGGAAGCCAATGAACGTGTTTTACGCAGTCTTTGCTTGTGGCTATTTCAAGAGGAAACAAACCACAAAGACAGAACTTAGAACAACTTTATTTTGTCAAGTTTCAAGGAGCTAGAACAAACCGTGTTTGATTTAGACTTAAAAAACACATCTATCTGTATAGGAGGAAATAGAGTGAAACCTAAAAATTCAAACTCTTACTGGTAACGAATGCTTCATCCTAGAAGAGTGAAAATTGGGCAGCTAAGTGGACTTAGTGAACTGATCATTACCACAGAGATCATCAAGGTCAGATGAAAAAAAATATGCCGAGTATTCCGAAAACCAGTAGTTTTTTGGAAGCTTGGCACACCTTTCCAATGAATGTGTTTTACGCAGTCTTTGCTTGTGCCTATTTCAAGAGGAAACAAACCACAAAGACAGAACTTAGAACTACTTTATTTTGTCAAGTTTCAAGGAGCTAGCACAAACCGTGTTTGATTTAGCCTTCCAAACACATCTATCTATATAGGAGGAAATAGAGTGAAACCTAAAAATTCAAACTGTTACTGGTAACGAACGCTTCATCCTAGAAGAGTGAAAATTGGGCAGCTACGTGGACTTAGTGAACTGATCATTATCACAGAGATCATCAAGGTCGGATGAAAAAAAATTTGCCGAGTATTCAGAAAAACAGTTGTATTTTGGAAGCTTGGAACACCTTTCCAATGAATGTGTTTTACGCAGTCTTTGCTTGTGGCTATTTCAAGAGGAAACAAACCACAAAGACAGAACTTAGAACAACTTTATTTTGTCATGTTTCAAGGAGCTAGAACAAACCGTGATTGATTTAGACTTAATAAACACATCTATCTGTATAGGAGTAAATAGAGTGAAACCTAAAAATTCAAACTTTTACTGGTAACGAACGCTTCATCCTAGAAGAGTGAAAATTGTGCAGCTAAGTGGACTTAGTGAACTGATCATTACCACAGAGATCATCAAGGTCGGATGAAAAATTTTGCCGAGTATTCCGAAAACCAGTAGTTTTTTGGAAGCTTGGCACACCTTTCCAATGAATGTGTTTTACGCAGTCTTTGCTTGTGCCTATTTCAAGAGGAAACAAACCACAAAGACAGAACTTAGAACTACTTTATTTTGTCAAGTTTCAAGGAGCTAGCACAAACCGTGTTTGATTAAACTTAAAAAACACATCTATCTGTATAGGAGGAAATAGAGTGAAACCTAAAAATTCAAACTGTTACTGGAAACGAACGCTTCATCCTAGAAGAGTGAAAACTGGGCAGCTAAGTGGACTTAGTGAACTGATCATTATCACAGAGATCATCAAGGTCGGATGAAAAAAAATTTGCCGAGTATTCAGAACACCAGTAGTATTTTTGAAGCTTGGAACACCTTTCCAATGAAGGTGTTTTACGCAGTCTTTGCTTGTGGCTATTTCAAGAGGAAACAAACCACAAAGACAGAACGTAGAACTACTTTAATTTGTCACGTTTCAAGGAGCTAGCACAAACCGTGTTTGATTTAGACTTAAAAAACACATCTATCTGTATAGGAGGAAATAGAGTGAAACCTAAAAATTCAAACTGTTACTGGTAACGAACGCTTCATCCTAGAAGAGTGAAAATTGGGCAGCTAAGTGGACTTAGTGAACTGATCATTACCACAGAGATCATCAAGTTCGGATGAAAAAAAATTTGCCGAGTATTCAGAAAACCAGTAGGATTTTTGAAGCTTGGAACACCTTTCCTATGAAGGTGTTTTACGCAGTCTTTGCTTGTGGCTATTTCAAGAGGAAACAAACCACAAAAACAGAACGTAGAACTACTTTATTTTGTCACGTTTCAAGGAGCTAGCACAAACCGTGTTTGATTTAGACTTAAAAAACACATCTATCTGTATAGGAGGAAATAGAGTGAAACCTAAAAATTCAAACTGTTACTGGTAACGAACGTTTCATCCTAGAAGAGTGAAAATTGGCAGCTAAGTGGACTTAGTGAACTGATCATTACCACAGAGATCATCAAGGTCGGATGAAAAAAAATTTGCCGAGTATTCAGAAAACCAGTAGTATTTTGGAAGCTTGGAACACCTTTCCAATAAAGGAGTTTTACACAGTCTTTGCTTGTGGCGATTTCAAGAGGAAACAAACCACAAAGACAGAACTTAGAACTACTTTATTTTGTCAAGTTTCAAGGAGCTAGCACAAACCGTGTTTGATTTAGACTTAAAAAACACATCTATCTGTATAGGAGGAAATAGAGTGAAACCTAAAAATTCAAACTGTTACTGGTAACGAACGCTTCATCCTAGAAGAGTGAAAGTTGGGCAGCTAAGTGGACTTAGTGAACTGATCATTACCACAGAGATCATCAAGGTCGGATGAAAAAAAATTTGCCGAGTATTCAGAAAACCAGTAGTATTTTGGAAGCTTGGAACACCTTTCCAATGAATGTGTTTTACGCAGTCTTTGCTTGTTTCTATTTCAAGAGGAAACAAACCACAAAGACAGAACTTAGAACTACTTTATTTTGTCAAGTTTCAAGGAGCTAGCACAAACCGTGTTTGATTTAGACTTAAAAAACACATCTATCTGTATAGGAGGAAATAGAGTGAAACCTAAAAATTCAAACTGTTACTGGTAACGAACGCTTCATCCTAGATCGAGTGAAAGTTGGGCAGCTAAGTGGACTTAGTGAACTGATCATTACCACAGAGATCATCAAGGACGGATGAAAAAATTTGCCGAGTATTCAGAAAACCAGTAGTATTTTGGAAGCTTGGAACACCTTTCCAATGAATGTGTTTTACGCAGTCTTTGCTTGTGGCTATTTCAAGAGGAAACAAACCACAAAGACAGAACTTAGAACTACTTTATTTTGTCAAGTTTCAAGTAGCTAGAACAAACCGTGATTGATTTAGACTTAAAAAACACATCTATCTGTATAGGAGGAAATAGAGTGAAACCTAAAAATTCAAACTCTTAGTGGTAACGAACGCTTCATCCTAGAAGAGTGAAAATTGGGCAGCTAAGTGGACTTAGTGAACTGATCATTACCACAGAGATCATCAAGGTCGGATGAAAAAAAATTTGCCGAGTATTCAGAAAACCAGTAGTATTTTGGAAGCTTGGAACACCTTTCCAATAAAGGTGTTTTACGCAGTCTTTGCTTGTGGCTATTTCAACAGGAAAGAAACCACAAAGACAGAACTTAGAACTACTTTATTTTGTCAAGTTTCAAGGAGCTAGCACAAACCGTGTTTGATTTAGCCTTCCAAACACATCTATCTATATAGGAGAAAATAGAGTGAAACCTAAAAACTCAGTCTGTTACTGGTAACGAACGCTTCATCCTAGAAGAGTGAATATTGGGCAGCTAAGTGGACTAAGTAAACTGATCATTACCACAGAGATCATCAAGGTCGGATGAAAAAAAAATTGCCGTGTATTCAGAAAACCAGTAGTTTTTTGGAAGCTTGGCACACCTTTCCAATGAAGGTGTTTTACGCAGTCTTTGCTTGTGGCTATTTCAACAGGAAAGAAACCACAAAGACAGAACTTAGAACTACTTTATTTTGTCAAGTTTCGAGGAGCTAGCACAAACCGTGTTTGATTTAGACTTCCAAACACATCTATATATATATATTAGGAAATCGAGTGAAACCTAAAAACTCAAACTGTTACTGGTAACGAACGCTTCATCCTAGAAGAGTGAATATTGGGCAGCTAAGTGGACTAAGTAAACTGATGATTACCACAGAGATCATCAAGGTCGGATGAAAAAAAATTTGCCGAGTATTCAGAAAACCAGTAGTTTTTTGGAATCTTGGCACACCTTTCCAATGAAGGTGTTTTACGCAGTCTTTGCTTGTGGCTATTTCAAGAGGAAACAAACCACAAAGACAGAACTTAGAACTACTTTATTTTGTCAAGTTTCAAGGAGCTAGCACAAACCGTGTTTGATTTAGACTTAAAAAACACATCTATCTGTATAGGAGGAAATAGAGTGAAACCTAAAAATTCAAACTGTTACTGGTAACGAACGCTTCATCCTAGAAGAGTAAAAATTGGGCAGCTAAGTGGACTAAGTAAACTGATCATTACCACAGAGATCATCAAGGTCGGATGAAAAAAAATTTGCCGTGTATTCAGAAAACCAGTAGTTTCTTGGAAGCTTGGCACACCTTTCCAATGAAGGTGTTTTACGCAGTCTTTGCTTGTGGCTATTTCAAGAGGAAACAAACCACAAAGACAGAACTTAGAACTACTTTATATTGTCAAGTTTCGAGGAGCTAGCACAAACCGTGTTTGATTTAGACTTCCAAACACATCTATATATATAGGAGGAAATCGAGTGAAACCTAAAAACTCAAACTGTTACTGGTAACGAACGCTTCATCCTAGAAGAGTGAATATTGGGCAGCTAAGTGGACTAAGTAAACTGATGATTACCACAGAGATCATCAAGGTCGGATGAAAAAAAATTTGCCGAGTATTCAGAAAACCAGTAGTTTTTTGGAATCTTGGCACACCTTTCCAATGAAGGTGTTTTACGCAGTCTTTGCTTGTGGCTATTTCAAGAGGAAACAAACCACAAAGACAGAACTTAGAACTATTTTATTTTGTCAAGTTTCAAGGAGCTAGCACAAGCCGTGTTTGATTTAGACTTAAAAAACACATCTATCTGTATAGGAGGAAATAGAGTGAAACCTAAAAATTCAAACTGTTACTGGTAACGAATGCTTCATCCTAGAAGAGTGAAAATTGGGGAGCTAAGTGGACTTAGTGAACTGATCATTACCACAGAGATCATCAAGGTCGGATGAAAAAAATTTGCCGAGTATTCAAAAAACCAGTAGTATTTTGGAAGCCTGGAACACCTTTCCAATAAAGGTGTTTTACGCAGTCTTTGCTTGTGGCTATTTCAAGAGGAAACAAACCACAAAGACAGAACTTAGAACAACTTTATTTTGTCCAGTTTCAAGGAGCTAGCACAAACCGTGTTTGATTTAGACTTAAAAACACATCTATCTGTATAGGAGGAAATAGAGTGAAATAAAAAATTCAAACTGTTACTGGTAATGAACGCTTCATCCTAGAAGAGTGAAAATTGGGCATCTAAGTGGACTTAGTGAACTGATCATTACCACAGAGATCATCAAGGTCGGATGAAAAAAAATTTTGCCGAGTATTCAGAAAACCAGTAGTATTTTGGAAGCTTGGAACACCTTTCCAATAAAGGTGTTTTACGCAGTCTTTGCTTGTGGCTATTTCAAGAGGAAACAAACCACAAAGACAGAACTTAGAACTACTTTATTTTGTCAAGTTTCAAGGAGCTAGCACAAACCGTGTTTGATTTAGACTTAAAAAACACATCTATCTGTATAGGAGGAAATAGAGTGAAACCTAAAAATTCAAACTGTTACTGGTAACGAACGCTTCATCCTAGAAGAGTGAAAATTGGGCAGCTAAGTGGACTTAGTGAACTAATCATTACCACAGAGATCATCAAGGTCGGATGAAAAAAAATTTGCCGAGTATTCAGAAAAACAGTAGTATTTTGGAAGCTTGGAACACCTTTCCAATGAATGTGTTTTACGCAGTCTTTGCTTGTGGCTATTTCAAGAGGAAACAAACCACAAAGACAGAACTTAGAACAACTTTATTTTGTCAAGTTTCAAGGAGCTAGAACAAACCGTGATTGATTTAGACTTAAAAAACACATCTATCTGTATAGGAGGAAATAGAGTGAAACCTAACAATTCAAACTCTTACTGGTAACGAACGCTTCATCCTAGAAGAGTGAAAATTGGGCAGCTAAGTGGACTTAGTGAACTGATCATTACCACAGAGATCATCAAGGTGAGATGAAAAAAAATTTGCCGAGTATTCCGAAAACCAGTAGTTTTTTGGAAGCTTGGCACACCTTTCCAATGAATGTGTTTTACGCAGTCTTTGCTTGTGCCTATTTCAAGAGGAAACAAACCACAAAGACAGAACTTAGAACTACGTTATTTTGTCAAGTTTCAAGGAGCTAGCACAAACCGTGTTTGATTTAGCCTTCCAAACACATCTATCTATATAGGAGGAAATAGAGTGAAACCTAAAAACTCAATCTGTTACTGGTAACGAACGCTTCATCCTAGAAGAGTGAACATTGGGCAGCTAAGTGGACTAAGTAAACTGATCATTACCACAGAGATCATCAATTTCGGATGAAAAAAAATTTGCCGTGTATTCAGAAAACCAGTAGTTTTTTGGAAGCTTGGCACACCTTTCCAATGAAGGTGTTTTACGCAGTCTTTGCTTGTGGCTATTTCAAGAGGAAACAAACCACAAAGACAGAACTTAGAACTACTTTATTTTGTCAAGTTTCAAGGAGCTAGCACAAACCGTGTTTGATTTAGACTTAAAAAACACATCTACCTGTATAGGAGGAAATAGAGTGAAACCTAAAAATTCAAACTGTTACTGGTAACGAACGCTTCATCCTAGAAGAGTGAAAATTGGGCAGCTAAGTGGACTTAGTGAACTGATCATTATCACAGAGATCATCAAGGTCGGATGAAAAAAAATTTGCCGAGTATTCAGAAAAACAGTTGTATTTTGGAAGCTTGGAACACCTTTCCAATGAATGTGTTTTACGCAGTCTTTGCTTGTGGCTATTTCAAGAGGAAACAAACCACAAAGACAGAACTTAGAACAACTTTATTTTGTCAAGTTTCAAGGAGCTAGAACAAACCGTGATTGATTTAGACTTAAAAAACACATCTATCTGTATAGGAGGAAATAGAGTGAAACCTAAAAATTCAAACTCTTACTGGTAACGAACGCATCATCCTAGAAGAGTGAAAA
Organism: Callospermophilus lateralis; assembly: GCF_048772815.1. Taxonomy (NCBI): domain Eukaryota; kingdom Metazoa; phylum Chordata; class Mammalia; order Rodentia; family Sciuridae; genus Callospermophilus; species Callospermophilus lateralis. The sequence continues at coordinate 150,413 of NW_027514641.1, forward strand.
TTGGGCAGCTAAGTGGACTTAGTGAACTGATCATTACCACAGAGATCATCAAGGTCGGATGAAAAAATATTTGCCGAGTATTCCGAAAACCAGTAGTTTTTTGGAAGCTTGGCACACCTTTCCAATGAATGTGTTTTACGCAGTTTTGATTGTGCCTATTTCAAGAGGAAACAAACCACAAAGACAGAACTTAGAACTACTTTATTTTGTCAAGTTTCAAAGAGCTAGCACAAACCGTGTTTGATTTAGACTTCCAAACACATCTATCTATATAGGAGATAATAGAGTGAAACCAAAAATCTCAAACTGTTACTGGTAACGAACGCTTCATCCTAGAAGAGTGAATATTGGGCAGCTAAGTGGACTAAGTAAACTGATCATTACCACAGAGATCATCAAGGTCGGATGAAAAAAAATTTGCCGAGTATTCAGAAAACCAGTAGTTTTTTGGAAGCTTGGCACAGCTTTCCAATGAAGGTGTTTTACGCAGTCTGTGCTTGTGGCTATTTCAAGAGGAAACAAACCACCTTAGAACTACTTTATTTTGTCAAGTTTCAAGGAGCTAGCACAAACCGTGTTTGATTTAGACTTAAAAAACACATCTATCTGTATAGGAGGAAATAGAGTGAAACCTAAAAATTCAAACTGTTACTGGTAACGAACGCTTCATCCTAGAAGAGTGAAAATTGGGCAGCTATGTGGACTTAGTGAACTGATCATTACCACAGAGATCATCAAGGTCGGATGAAAAAAAATTTGCCGAGTATTTTGAAAACCAGTAGTTTTTTGGAAGCTTGGCACACCTTTCCAATGAATTGTTTTACGCAGTCTTTGCTTGTGCCTATTTCAAGAGGAAACAAACCACAAAGACAGAACTTAGAACTACTTTATTTTGTCAAGTTTCAAGGAGCTAGCACAAACCGTGTTTGATTTAGCCTTCCAAACACATCTATCTATATAGGAGGAAATAGAGTGAAACCTAAAAACTCAATCTGTTACTGGTAACGAACGCTTCATCCTAGAAGAGTGAAAATTGGGCAGCTAACTGGACTTAGTGAACTGATCATTACCACAGAGATCATCAAGGTCGGATGAAAAAAAATTTGCCGAGTATTCAGAAAAACAGTAGTATTTTGGAAGCTTGGAACACCTTTCCAATGAATGTGTTTTACACAGTCTTTGCTTGTGGCTATTTCAAGAGGAAACAAACCACAAAGACAGAACTTAGAACTCCTTTATTTTGTCAAGTTTCAAGGAGCTAGCACAAACTGTGTTTGATTTAGACTTAAAAAAGACATCTATCTGTATAGGAGGAAATAGAGTGAAACCT